>NW_027192421.1:117594-198594 GCF_041956645.1 Rasamsonia byssochlamydoides | reverse complement strand
TTTATTTTATTTTATTTTATTTTATTTTATTTTATTTTATTTTATTTTATTTTATTTTATTTTATTTTATTTTATTTGATAGCCTACCTACCTACCTACCTACCTAGGTATCTAATCTAGGTTTCTCCAGTTCCAACACCATGGCCTTGGAACAAACACTGTTATTAACCCGCTCATTAAAAAAAAAAAAAGAAGGAGGAGGAGGAGGAAAGAAATGCAGATCACACCTCCACCTTGCTTCTTTTTCTATTTCTATTTTCTGCATCTGACCTGGCAGATGAAATGATAAAATTAAACTTTATGCCAAAGCAGACGGCGCGTCATGCGGATCGATCGGAGGGTCCACTGTAGCTTCGAAGCCACTACCAACTGGGAAATGATTTGGAATGCATGATAGACTGATAGTTTAATATCGTGCCACTGTCGACACAAAAGATATATGGCATGGCATTACACCTATCTTTTTCTTGATATTGCTGCTATGCCATATCATAATAATACTGATGCTAATCCTCATACTAATAATTGTCTTTGCTAGTATACTATCCTAAGGTTCAATTTTCCCATCACCCTACATACCTACCTATGTACATGCATTGTATATTCTTGTTGCTTCCTTGAACCGTCCATGTTCAACTACCTACCTACCTACCTATATGGTGTAGACGAAAATGCTGCGCACCGCCGGAGTCCAACACGGAGAAGCGAAGCTTGAGTCCTAATGTATGTACATGCAGTTACCAACCTTGACATCATGTGGCAACGCTGGCAGCGCTTATTATATATACGCTAGGTATATAGTATGAGTGTATCTCGAGTTAGGTTTATAGGCTGAATATCATTTAACCAGCTGCTACATATATGCACATATATCTACCATACTAGGTACAGGACAGTACATACAATGTCACACTCCACCTGCTTCAAACTCGCCCAATCAGTCGGCATTTTAGGCTCTGCGGGGGCCACTGGTGTGTAAATCCTACCTACCTACCTACCTTACCAGATTCACTCTCTCCGAGACAACAAAACCGACAATGTATCTGACGGAATTTCTTTCCAGGCGGCATGCTCACGCTCTCCTTCTTCAGCGTCCCACCTCTTCTCCTCCCCGCGCGCCAATCTGATCTCACCAGAAGCAGCACCCGCAACGCCCCCATCGCAGCTGCTGAATCAATGGCTCTACATCTACAACAATGGGAAGAAGACCTTCCCGTATATCGTGACCGGTTCTGCCCTCGCATACCTGTATCTCGCGTACGTGCTTCGCAACCGCACCAGCACCAGCAGCGGCGGCATCTTCAGCGGTAGTACCCTCTCCAGCTGCAAGCTGTATCTCGCCGCTGCGGTCGCGACGTTTGGCGCCATCCCGTACACGCTGGTCGTCGTTGAGGGGACGATTAAGCGGCTTCAGGCGCTGGCGAGGCAAGATGACGGTGGCGGCGGTGGTGGTGGTGAGCAGAAGGGCGAGAAGGAGGGGAAACTGGAAGAAGTGCCTAGGTTGATAGCGAGATTTGGACAGTTGAATCTCGTCCGGAGTATCTTTCCGTTGGTAGGAGCTGTTGTTGGGGTGGTGGCTGCGTTGTGGTAGCAGCAGCAGCAGCAGATGTTATTGCTCTTGTCGTCTGCTTATGGACGGGCAATTTTGAGATATCAGGGGAAATTCCTCGAGGGTTATATAGACAGTAGATGGCATATATAGAGTCACCAAATTTATTTGAGTACTACCAACTTACTATTTGGGTAGTATAAGAACCTTAGGTAGTTGTTTCCTGACCAATATGGAAATAATATATCTTAGGTCAGCCCTAATAAACCCAAGTACTACAGACAGTTTCAGAAAAAGAAAAAAAGAAACTTCTATTCCACCCTTATATTGCTGATCTTATTTTACCGCATGAAAGTTTAATGGACCATCTTACCTATGTTTTTATGGCTTTGTATTGATTTAAATGATGACCAGACTAGAATTTATGGGATCAATCGATCAAGCTCATTCTAAAAGAAATTCTAAAAGAAAGAAGGAGAGAGAGATAGAGAGAAAAGGATTCCTTTCTTCATTTAACTATTTTCTATCAAAGGAGAGTTTTTTTTTCCCTTTCTTTATTTTCTTCTTCTTCTTTTTTCCCTGTATTTTTTTTTAAAGCGATCTATTTTGTTTGTGACTAAGTGTGTACTGCATAATAGATATTTCTTTCTTGGAATAATTTACCTACCTATATACCTAGGTAGGTATAGACGTCCGCCATTAGGTATGTACTTATATGCTCCTTTTTTTTTTTTTGGAAAGCTCACAACATATAGGTAGTCAACAGTAACAGGTGAAGTTTCGGCATATAAGAGGATATAGTTCAAGTTTCAAATTCATTCACCATTCACCTCTCGTAGGGGGAAAAACATAATATTTCGATGCTGTCTGTCCGGTGTGGTTCTGAGACTATATATATAAGCCACTATAGTAGCAAACTGCTTTCATGAAGCAGTTTGGCTGATTTTCTTTTTCTTTTCTTTTTCTTTTCTTTTTCTTTTCTTTTTTTTTTGCACAATGGTAGTCGAATTGGCCATAGTGGTTCGATTATTACACTGGAATGAATGAATCTTGTATTTATTGACTGACTGACTGACTGGCTTGCTGACTCAGATTGATCTCTTTATTATGTACAGTAGCATGTAGGTACCTACCTAGGTAGCTTTATCTTTATATCCTGTCCATCCTGCCCGGGCAGGTCAGAACTTTTTTTTTTGGCAAGGAATCTTGCAAGAAAGAAAACAAAAAGTTTCAGGCTGGTTGCAATTCCGTTCGCCCTGTACTGTATGTACAACTTCCCTAATTGAATATCAATATACATGGATTGCCTGCCTGACTTGCCGTTCCGTTCTGTACAACATGGCAATAAATAAGAACTTCGCATTAATGGAACGGGAATGGGAAGGGAAGGCTTTGTGGCATCCTCATGGGGGGAGTACCAGGGACATGTGACACGTTGGAAATTCTCCTCTTCCTACCTAGGGAGGAAGGAATACCCGGCGGTATACCGACTATATAAAAAGCGATATCTTCTCTTCGCTTTCTGGATTTTTTTTTTAAAAAAAAGTGTGTGTTCTCTCCGCGTCTGGATCGCGGGCGAGGATTTAAATTATCCTGCTTGACGATTTGATACCGACTAATTAATTATTAACATACAAGACAGTCAGTCGAACGAACAAATGCTGATGTGGCTCGCTCGCAGCGGGTGAGTTTGAGTCTGAGTTGCGAGATTCGTTCGACTTTCGGAGGCCTGTCGATCAGGTACTTAAGGTATAGATAAATTTGCGAGAGAGAGAGAGATGAGCGCTACGATGATTACGATGGACATGGACATGGACATTCTTGACGATACCAGTCGACATCGTCGCGCCTTCGATCAGAAGAAGCCAAGCAAGAGGCCATCGTCGCCATCATCATGGAAGAACCTCGAGTTTCGCTCATCCAAGACTTTCATTGTCGCTGTCGTGTCGATTGCGTTTTTTGCGGTGAGCATGACTTCCTACTTGACTTCTGGAAACACAAGCTTTCCTCCTCAACTCGACGGGGGTTACTGGCTGACGCGCTCTCCCAGGATGTATTCATATACGGGATGGTAAGGCTCATATTCACGTCAAGTCGTCAACTGGATGGAAGACGCTGAATTAATTAATCCGTCCAGGTCATCCCTCTCCTTCCGGCCATCCTGAGAGAGAGAACACATATGCCGGATGATCAGCGTATGTCCAAACCTACTGATGTTGGACAAGTCTAGCTGATCTGGTCTGCCAGTCCAGAAATGGATGTCGATTCTTCTCTCTGTCTTCGGTGGTGCTGTTCTGATAAGTTCTCGTGAGTGATGCTGCCAGCTTCGAGGTGTCTGCTGATGCAAGGTAGCAATCCTCGGTTTTTTAGCCGACAAAGGTGCCTCCCGGAAAACGCCTTTCGTCTTTGGTCTGCTGGCTGTCGCTGGATCGACGGCTATGTTCTGGGCGGCAACCTCGCCGGCCCCGCTGGTGGTCGCGCGCTTCCTACAGGGCTTGTCCACTGCTGCTGTATGGATAGTAGGCAACGCTCTCATCATTGACACCACGCCAAAGGCGCAAGTCGGTGTCGCAATGGGGTATGTCTCGATGGCGTTGACTGTGGGAACCCTGGCGGGCCCGTCTCTTGGAGGGATCATGTAAGTTCCAAGCACTGCATGAGTTTGTTATGACCAGCATTTATTCTGGTATTAGTTTGGATCGAGCTGGCTATGACGCAGTCTTCATCATGGCCATGTCGCTCATCGGTGTGGACATCATCCTTCGACTGTTGATGGAGGAACCCAAGAGAGCTCCGAAATGGACGGAAGAGCACAATCAGGAAGAATCTGGCCATTTTCTGGAGGACTGGAGGAATTCTCAGGCTGCTGCTGAACTCCACGAGCAAACAGTCGACTTGCACAAGCGCATCCCCCCTATCGTCAGGTTGGCCATGTCTGGCCAGCTGCTCGTGGTCCTCCTCGCGAGTGCTGTCGATGCAATCCTCTACAACTTGTTTGAAACTGTATGTCTCGATCAGCCATCTGAGGGTAACTAACAGCTTCATCAGGTCCTTCCAGTCTTTGTGATCAAAACTTTCCACTGGGGGTCGCTGGGGATCGGATTATGTTTCTTGCCACTATCCTTACCGTCCCTGCTATCTCCTGTGGTTGGTACGATGCTGAATCTGAGGTCATCCTTTTGGTTGCATTGCTGACTACATGAATATTTCAGGCTCCCTCGTCGACCGGCACGGCCCACGGATAGCCGCCTTCCTGGGCTTCTCCTTCCTTGTACCGGTGTTCCTCCTACTTCGTCTGGTCACCGACGATTCGACGGGTTCCCGCATCCTGCTCGTGGTCCTGTTGACCCTTGCCGGGTTCTCGTTCACCGCTCAGCTGGTGTCGCTCATTGTCGCGGTGAGCGAGCCGGTCGAGCGGCAAGAGAGGGAATGCCCCGGCATCTTCGGGGAGAGAGGGGCGACCGCGCAGGCTTACGCGCTCCACAACATCTCCTGGGCCAGCGGCCAGCTGATCGGGCCGGTGGTGTCTGGGGGGTTGGTAGAGGCGGCCGGATGGACGGTGCTGGTGACGGTGCTGGCCGTGATCAGTGGAGCGACTGCGGTGCTGTTGGCCTGTAGCTGCCGACTCTGGACAGGGAGATGGATAGCTACAGACAGCAGACGGTGAACTGAGTACGGAGTAATAATAGGCTGTCCAACGGACGAACCAGGAAACGGTTGCGATGCTAGATGCAAGGCGGTCTGTACTCCGTCGAGTCCGTACTACTTGAGTTTCCAGGAAACAGGCTGTACGACAGCCTACATATTGGGAAATTGTGAAATGAGGAATGCATTTTCTGAATATATTCTCACAATAAGCCTCATTTGAGGCAGAGCCTGGCAGTGAAGATATTTATCTCTGGCATGTTGCAAGATCAGATCTACCCGGATAACCGACGCCAGGACGCAATCTCACTGGACGAGCAGCCCTGCACGTGCATATTGCAGTTCATCATGTGACTTGATCAGTATTATTCTTGCATCATACGAACAATTCTTGCTTGCTCCCTTAATTAAACAGATAAATACAATAAATGGAGTGTAAGGGTACATACAGTAGGACGTCCGTATCAGTGATAAGAAACCAATAATTGGATTCTGGACCGTCACTAAATCCGATCTATTTATTTGCCTGCGGGGGCCGCTTCGTAACTCTTCCACCGCTGGAGATAGATAATTCCCTCGCCTGTAACTTGTAGTCTGTAAGCTTACATGTAACCTGTAACCTGCAACTCATCATTGTGGCTAAAAATAATGGCTGAAACTAAGCCTGAGACAGGGAAATCGTATGTGACTGGCGTGGCGGGCGGAATTTAATCGAAGTCAAAGTCAAAACAAGTCTGGGGACGAACCTGAATCAGTCAACTAATTTAGTGCCAGGGACGTAACTCCGCCATACCTAACGGTCTAACCTAACCTGATGATGATGGGGCCTAAAGAATAGTTCCTTTTGATCGATCTTTCTCTCTCTTCATTCTAATTTACTGCGTGATAAGATCGGATGGTTGTTCTTGTTCTTTCTGAGAGACTGGGATAATCATTTACAGCGTTCGACCAATTTCCTACCTGCCTGTACAGTGTACAGTACATAAACCCCGACAGGACCCCGGCTATGTCGACCACCACCGTCACATCAACTACAACCACAACGACGACGAATACAACAACAACGACCTTGGTGGGAGATTTCTCACCACCACAATCGCCTATGACGAAAGACACCGGCGTCGTCCCGCCCGTTTCTGTTTCGGTTTCGGTTTCGCCTGGAACAATGGTCTGTCCGCATTGTGGTCAGGAAGTCTCTCTGTCCTCGTCCTCCGCCGATGATGCCCACTCGCTGCAGGAGGCCCAGCAGCGGATTCAAGAGCTCGAGGCTCAAGTCAAGTTCCTGACTACGAGGGCAGCTGCTACGGGTATGGTTGATGATTGATATGGTTCTATAATGATGACATGTGTCAGTATGATGACTGACTGGTTACCGTCTACAGCCGAGAAACTGGCCGACTACGAGGATGAGATTCGTACCCTCCGCTCCCAGGCCCAAGCCATGACGCAGCCGCAGGCACAGACACCCAGGCAGCAGGCCAAGGATTCCATTTCGTCGTCCATATCATCCACCGCGTCGGCCGCAGATCCCACGGCAGCATCCCCAGCTCGATCCCCAGCTCGATCCCCAGCTCGATCCCCAGCTCGCAACAATAATACCCATATCAACCCTTCCGACCCTCACCAACACAACTCCCGTCTCTCTACATTTGCCTCCTTCCTCCCTGGTCGCCGAGCACCATCACCATCAACATTATCAACTGCTACGAATAATCTTACGCCTCCCATCACCGAGATCGACCCCTTCGAGCTCCAGAGCGCGCTCTCCCGCGAGCAGGCCCTGCGCAAGGCCGCCGAGTCGCAGCTATCGCAGGCCAGTTCGGAGCTGGAGGAGCTGACGGCGCAGCTCTTCAGCCAAGCGAACGAGATGGTGGCGGCGGAACGCAAAGCGCGCGCCAAGCTGGAGGAGCGTGTCGCTGTGCTGGAGCGCCGCGACGGCGAGAAGAGGAAGCGACTCGATCGGTTGGAGAAGGCGATTGAGCGGGTTGAACGGGTGAGGGGGATGGTTGGGTAGAAGCGTTGCCAGGAGCAGCAGCACCAACAACCAACAACCAACAACATAAGATAAACGGAGTTTCAGGAGTTAGGTTCGTTTGTTCGTCTCGTTTCATTTCAGCCTGGTCTTCTCGTCCTCTCATCCTGGTCTCGTGTTGTCTCGTCCTATCGTTTATCTTATGATGCATGCATGTGTGGATGATATCATGCCTCTTCATGCCTCGTTTCGTCCTCGTGTCGTCGTTTATCTTATGATGCATGCATGTATGAATGGTATCATGTCTCTTCATGCCTGTTTTTCACACAGCTAGGTACCTACCTACCTAGTACCTCTTTGGTTTTTGGCTTCTGTGTCATCGGCATTGTTCTCCATTGCATCTCACCGGGGTTTGGTACTTTAGGCTAGGTTAGGTTAGGTCAGGGGATAAGGAGTTTTCTTTCGTTCACTTTGAGAATAGATTGGAAACCGAGTGCATATATAGAAATAGATATTCAGTATCTCTCTCATGCCATATCAGATTGTATACCATCAATGGTCAAATGCCTGGATAAATGCTCCACAGTCGATCCATGGCAATGCCTTTAAAAGTCATAGACAACTATGTTGGGTGTTTGTCGCTTGCAAATACATAACCAGGCACAGATCCAGCCAACCAGAACACCAGCCATGCTGATCAGGAGTGGCCGGATGTAATCGACACGAGTTGCGTCGCGAGTGCTGGTAACAATAGGCGATATCCTCTGGGAAGAAGGCGATGATGAAGACAACATGTGCTGTTCGATAGAGGCGGCGTCCATGTCGAGCTCCAAAACTATCTTCTCACAGAAATCGAAGATCTGTGGCGCTTCCACAATCACGTCGATGACTTCTGCTCTGTGAGGTGATTTGCCGCTTGTGTCAGGTACTACTTTGATGATCCACAATCTCAATTTTGAGAGATCAGACTGCAGTAATCACTTCTCAGGATCCCCGGGACATAGATCTGGCGGAGGACATGGTCAATCCTTCCTTGATCATCATTAATGGATGAGATACCACACCTTTCCTAGCAACCCGTGCGAATGGATCAACCTCCTTGATCAGTCTCAACCAGACGCTCTCAAAAGTGAAATACACCTGAGCAAATCTCGACAGGCCTAGTACGTAGATCTTAGGAACACTAGCATATGGAGACAGACTCAGAGGCAACCGGTGGATAATGTGTTAGTTGAGGGCGTGATGCGAGTTGCTGTCATCGTGACTGGAGGTCAGAATAGGTATTCGAGACAGTCGTCGAATACGAACGAGATCGGAGCTCAGATCATGTATCAATATGCGTACCTGGTGGCTGCATGGATCCGAGCTGGCAAATTATCCATTCTTGACTTCGGCCATCCAGCAAGGTCTGCTCAGGGCTGCGCCGTCGCATTACTGAGAGCTTTTCTGATCTTGGTCGATCAGGATTCATGTAGAGATCATTCTGGGAGAGGGAATGGTTGCGGCTTGCTTGGCTGGACCAGGGCCTGAGAAGGAGCATGAATTAGCTTCTTTCTGTGAGACTTGACGGATTAAACTTACTGTGCGTGTAACCCGCACAAGTCCATTGGAGATTCCAAGGTTCCAGCGGGAATCTTCTCTATCTACCTAGGTAGGTAGCATGGTAACGTGCTGTTCTTGGTCGTGATCTCGTCCGTCAGAATCAAGTAACCACGGATCTGGTGAAGCTTGAAGGTGGTTTATTGGGCTTCATCGAAGTGCGGAGATCTATCTCCAGCCAGTTCTCATCTTCATATCAGATTCTCGCCGATAATCTTTTATCTGTTCCTCCATGCGAAGCCATGCCTGTCGATCTTGAGCTCAATTTTCAAGGGTGGCGTCACAAACGCTTGAGAATTCCTCTCTGTAGAAAGGTACATATCGCATCGTAGTTGGAGGACGAAGAAGTCGTCTTCGAAGCTATCTGCACACAAATCCAGGAACAAGCTCAACCTGCCGAATTGGTGATCTTATAGACCATTGATCGTGACAGGGAGACCAACTTGGCCTGATCCGGACGAGTCGCACCTTCCTCTCTCGAAAGGACCGCCCACTTTCCCTTTCTGCTGCTTGCCATCAATTCAGGCCACGTGCAGACCCGAGACAGCGAGATGCTCCCCAAAGGATACCCCCGCTGTGGACTTGTTTCAACCATCGCTCGTCTTTCATTTTGTCGACTATCTCCAATTCCAAATCGAACTATTACGGAGTAGTCGACCTGACCTCTAACTTGAGGATGTGAAGTTGTGCACGGACATTTCGGCAGAGTCCCCGGAGGATCGACAATGGCAATATTGATGCACTGGCCTGAACTCCCGGCCGGTATTTCCTTTCAGAGACTCGTGCGCAACAGCTAGCTGACATCACAGGCAGGGCAGATATCAGTTCCACTTGCTGAGAGGTGTAGGCTCGCTAAGCATTACTCGATCATTGATCCTTTCCCACCCTTGTGACAGAACATCGAGATAGACTGATAGAGGGAAGGATCTACTCCGTACATAAGAAAGACCGAGACCTCTTATCTCCGTCCACTGAGAGGCCGGCAGACTAAAATAGTCTCACGTCATCCGTTTCCCGACTCCACTCGGTTATCTCGTGCGTTTCTTATCCGCTTACTCTCTTACACTCACGGAGGAAGTCTAATTCAACCTATGAATGAATCCAGAGGCAGCCAGACCTGATCGGCCTTGGCAAGATCGCCGTCCGTGGATAGCCGCGTGATAACGGAGAAGGGTCCCGGCTCCCTTCGACTGACTAATCAATTTCTCGGCTCTGCCGGCTCCGAGGGAGGATGACGCCATAAGACTGAGTTTCTTCGACCTTTCAAGTGACAGGCTGGCAGGATACGCTGCATGGAGCACGACATCGTTGTGTCTTCGTAAGTTCGTGTCGATGACTCGATCCACACCTCAGAAGTTTGGTCAATGCACGCTTCTGCAGGGTTCTCTGCAGGTGCCCGTGGTTGGCATCTGCGTGGTCTGTGCAGTGGAGATCGGTTAGGGCAGGCCAGACTTTTGCCGGCCGACGACCCGTACGTCGGCATGTCGCGCTTTTCGGCCTCCGCGTGGCGTTCGAACTGATTAAAAAAAATCACCGACAAAGTCCCCCATCGGTACCACCCACTGACAACGGAGTACTCCGTACTCTGCAAAGGAGGTGCTGTTTTGGATGTGAGTGGGAATTCGTTGTGTTGGAAGTAGACCTGGAGATCTCTCCTAAGTTGAATTGTAGATTCAAGCCACCCGCATTCGGCATTCCGATCTATGTCTTGTACCGGCAACCCATCGGCATATCCAGAACGCAGCGCTGGCGGCAGATTTGAAACAAGAAAAAAAGACAAACAATCGTAAGATAGGGGCATTTGGATCAATTCTTCCCGTCGGGTCTTCTGTTTCATGGAGATCCGAGAGAACTTTATCGAATGAATAATGCATGATCTTGGCGTCATCTTTCATGATTTCATCGCTTCTGGGCCTCGGGCCATCCAACCAGAATCCTCCGACTGGAGCACTCGGCAGGCGGGTCCTCTGGTTGCGGGAACTATCTCGGCAGCTGGAAGCTTTGTCGAGTATACACAGCAGACGTAGCCAGTCTCTCGCGCAGATGATCTTTCCCTCCAGCATGATGATGACGGACCCAGATATCAGGTTCAACGAGTAATAATTTGCGAATTTGAATTATTCGGTTGTATCATCTCGCTTATCAATCTGGCCGACCTGTCAAAGGCTTCTCTTCGGGCGGAGTTACAGGGATTCATAATCTGTTACTAATACTTCTGTGCTAGCATCCCCATCAAGAATTATAGGTCCGTCCACTGGGTCCAGTTGACAAGGGCTCGAGCTCTCTGAAGTCGCTCGGAGTTAAAGAAAGTGAAACAGCGAATCCGTGGACGACACTGCAAGCTTGTAAACGAATCTGCTCGGAGTTAAGTTAGGGTTTACTGTAGCTTTAGTTATAAACTACAGCCATTTCCACTGCAGTCTTAGCTTGCAATTGAAAGATTTTTTCCCCCCCGTTATCACATCCTGTTCGCGATCTCTGGACGCGGTTCAGCCTTTTGTCGGCTTCAGTGTCGAGTAGCAACAGTCGGACAATCACTTTCAACGACTCGCCGTTCGGCGGGCGAGCGGACGTTACAATATGGATCCGGAGAAGCAGAACAATCCTCATTCCAATAACACAACGCCCACGAAGGTGAGCCTGGAGTATGACCAGCATGGGCCTTCACCCAGCACGCTACAACAGGAGAAGGCGAAGGAGTTGGAAGATGGAGTCGATTCCGAGACCGTCCGGACAAGACAGGAGGAGGAAGAAGAGAGAGATCTCGAACTGGGAACCGAATTTACCACCCGGCCAGAAGAGGGCCAAAAAGTCCCCGATAAAGATCCAAACCTGGTGGAATGGGATGGGCCGGATGACCCCGAGAATCCGCAGAATTTCTCTCGAATGAGAAAATGGTTGATCACGATGATCCTGTCGACCCTGACCGTCTGGATTACCTTCTCTAGCAGCGTTTTCAGCGAGGCGACGTTGGTGACCGCGAAAGAGTACCATGTCGCGACCGAGGTGACGACCCTGGCTACCAGTCTTCCGGTTTTCGTAAGTCATCTGTCGTTGTATTTTTTTTTCGCTTAGGGATGATTCTAATGGATGTAGGGCTTTGCTGTCGGCCCGTTGGTCTGGGGTCCGCTGTCAGAATTGTATGGTCGGAAGTACCCATTGTTCTTTGGATATACAGTTTTTGCGATCTTCCAGATCCCCGTTGCAGTGGCCCAGAACTTGCAGACGATTCTGGTTTGCCGATTCTTTATCGGCTTTTTCGGCTGTGCGCCTTTGGCCATCGTTGGCGGTGCCCTTGCGGATATTTGGGATCCCGTTGACCGGGCAGTCGCGATTGCTTGGTTCTCTGCGGCCACTTTTGGAGGCCCGACTTTTGGTCCGATCTTGTGAGTCCATCTGGAGACACTTTTGAATTGGGTTATCACGACTAACTGGCTTCGGTACAGGGGAGGCTTCATCGTGCAATCGCACCTTGGATGGCGGTGGACGGCATGGATCACCCTGATTGCATCTTCATTCTTTGCCTTGATTGCCTTTTTCATCGTTCCTGAAACATATCATCCCGTTCTCCTGCAGCGACGTGCAGCTCGTCTCCGGTTGGAAACGCGCAACTGGGCTCTTCATTCGGCCCTGGATGAGCGCCGTCCCACGTTGCATGACATCGTCGTCCGATACCTTTTGCGACCGATCCAGATGCTCATCCTCGAGCCGATCCTGCTCTGCGTGAGCATCTACCTGGCTCTCATCTACGGGATTCTGTATCTGACCTTTGAGGCATACCCAGTCTCGTTTCAGGAAGTCCGGGGTTGGACGCATGCCGGGGTGGCAGCTCTTCCGTTTTTGTCGATTCTGGTTGGGGTGCTTTTTGGCAGTCTCCTGATCATGGCGGTTACGAAGACGCGCTTTGCCCGGAAGCTGAAGAAGCACGGCCGGGTGGTTCCGGAGGAGCGTCTGCCACCGATGATCATCGCGTCAGTCCTGTTGCCGGCCGGCCTGTTCTGGTTCGGATGGACTTCGAACGCGCACGTGTCGTGGGTGCCGCAGGTGATCGCCGGAGTGCCGATCGGGCTGGGGATCCTGGTGATTTTCATGCAGGGGCTGAACTACATCATCGATGTGTACATGATGTTTGCCAACTCGGCGATCGCCGCCAACACGCTGCTGCGGAGCGGCCTGGGGGGCGCATTCCCGCTGTTTGCTGTGCAGATGTACCACAAACTGGGGGTCAACTGGGCGTCCAGTCTGTTGGGGTTCCTGACTGCGGCGATGGTGCCGATTCCGATCTTGTTCTTCTTTTACGGGGCGAAGCTCCGCGCGATGAGTCGGTTTAAGCCGAGGTTTTGACTGAAGTTTTGACCGAAATTTTGCTTCCCACAATTGATATTACGGCCTGACGACTGCAATCGATTTTGTTTACATGACGCATGTATGATCTTGTTGCATTCAGACCTCATGAGGGATGTTATGATTTGCATCAACCTCAGCCTGGCATGTCATTGGTGTTGTTGGCTTGTATCCTTTCATCTGAGCGTCATTGTGCAGTCTATATGGAGATTGATTAGATACGTTCATGTGATAGAGATATCCCTCAATATTATTAATGTTTGTCTGATTCAGCAGCTACGTTAAATATAGGTGTCTGTCCACGAAACATCAAGAACCCAACCTCAACATGGAATATTCTTGCCTGACATATCAGGTGTTCGAGCTCTTCATTGAGGACAGGACTTGACTTGGCCTTCCTTATCCCAGCGATCACTGTTTATTAGGTATGTACATACATACAGTACGCAGTGTTCTCAAGAATTTGAGCACTGTCTGCCATCTTATCCTCCTGAGTAGTTTATGACCTCTTACCTGTACATTGGCTGACACTCCTACCTAGTATATATGCAGCAAATTCCGTTATGACAGTGGGCAGGTAGTTGCTACATGGCATAAAATCCACTGCCCATTTGGAAGATCGACTGTGATAGAATTTCCCGATCAAGATTCCCTTTGAAGAATTGGGCTTCCCTTTGTGCATGAAGTCTTCTGTCTGCAATCGTGATCATTCACACAGCTGTCCTCTTTCACGACTGTCTGTTTCTTATGAATTAGGTAGATGTCTCGGCGACAATGTTTTCAGTTAGCTACCTAACAGCTTCTGTCGTTTCTCTTTTCTCTTTCTCCCTCCGTCTCTCTCTTCCTGTCCCTGTTTCGACAGAAATAACTTCATCAAACCGAGTCTATTATCTCTTTGTGCATCAAATCACGTCTTATCACTGCTACTACCTATTCAGTATCATACCACTTCTTCCTTCATTATTAGCACTCACATTATCACTTGCTACCACATCATGGAGGAAATCATCCTCGCAAAAGTTCGCCAGTCCTTCGAAGAGCACCAGCCTATTCGCTTCCTGATCGAGATCCCCACGGAAGATCTCCCCGCGAAGAACGTCTGGGATACGTGGGCCTCTATCAGACAAGACGTCCAGGCAGCCCTCGATCGGGGGGGATTGGAGGACGTTCTCGAGAAGGAGAGGGAGGACGCTGAGGAGGCTGACATGGCGACCAACAACCAAAAGGGAAAGGGAAGGGCAACGGAAGAGGAACAGAGCAAACCCAAACCCGTCACAACAATCGTCCGCATGGCCTGGATGGAGATTTTCAGCGACAACACCTACATGCTCGTCGAGTTCAACGACCGCGAGTACGACTTTGCGACTGCGGACGAGCGCGACACGTCCATGATTCCGGTGTACATGCTTCGTAGAGTCAAGCCGAAGCAACCTGGGAAAAGCGACGCTGAAGGTGGCAGCAGCAGCAGCAGCAGCAGCAGCGCCACGGAGCAGAATAAGAAAGACGCTGACGATGACGACGGCGACAAAGGCCCATTCGCGATAATCAACGTCCAGCCCGGAACAGCGAAGCGGATCAGCCACCGCAGCGAGGAGGTCCATCTGCATTATCAGATCATGATGGGTCTCGCGATGAAAGATGGCGGCGAGGACAAGGAGTCGCTGAAGAGGTTCCGCCCGCCGTTTGTGATCGATCACAGTGACGGTGACGAGGGAGATTATCCTGCTGATAACACTCCCGTGATTGAGTGAATTGTGTTCTTGTCAGTCGACTTGTCGGCCATCTATCAGTCAGGAGTGAATGATCTGATCATATTTGTGGATTTATTGACATGACTGGATGCAGGGGAGATTGTTGTTGTTGACTGACGACTCCGGAGGAAAGGACTCTTTTGCTCCAAGAGTCATATCTTTTTTCCTAGGAGACAGTCAACTTTCTAGGACGGTTGAAACTAATGACTTATGAACTGTACCCACCTACCTATGGTTATGTACCTGAGGTATCAGGGGTTAATTAGTTAATTAATTACTCCATTATTTATCAGACGAAGCCCTCTTAACTTGATGGTCCAAAGTAATGTGATGTAACTTTTCCAAGATTTGGCAGTACCTGCATAACTATTCCATACAGTAGTAACAGTATAATACAGGTATGTACAATGCTTAGTTCATAACCAAGAGTTAGTTAATTAATCAATATGTTTTGTTTATACAGCCACCTGAGGAGGCCGCTAATAATAATAATAATCCTGACAACTAAGCTGACCATATATGATATATACCATGTAGATATTTCTCCTGCAGGGTTATACAAAATCACCTCTCAGCGATTACAGGCACCAAGTCATCCAAATTAGACAGCGCTGAAATCAACTACAAAATCTAACGATTGATTATATCACGAAGATCAAGGAATATAGATCTCTTACGAACCTGACGGCTTATTTATACCAAAAGGCTGATTCCGTAGGGTTCGTTCTCATTATTATTTTTTTTTTCGTTTGATCTCCGGCATTCCTGCACGGAGGTGAGACCTTTGTCTCGGTGTCTTCAGGCGATGAGCAAAAGCCTCAGGCGCCGACAAAGCCGACAACAACATGCTCTGACAGGGCTATGTGTAGATGGATGAATTTAGATAGGTGCAGCTCGAATTACCTATCAACTTAAAGAGTCTTCGACTAGCCACCTGGGTACGGAGTAGGAACCACGTTCATTGAAAGAGTTAATACCTACATTGTAGTATGTACGGCCGACAATTCCTATAATTCCTACCTATTTAGGTATCTAGTCTAGGTTGTAGGTTATGTACTCCGTACATTCCTTGCCAAGGGGTCACTCCAAACCAACGGATCTGATCTCAATCTGACGTGAGAATTTAGTTACCCAGTTACCCAGAGATATTTTGACTGACAGAGTGGGGAACACGTGGTTTGCCCAAGGCCACCTACAGTTAGTACTGTATCTAATTTCTCATCGTTCCTTACCTGTCTAGGTATGTAGGCACAGAGATAGTTTACCTAGTTAGGTAGGTAGTAGCAGGTCAAAGAACGATCGATCGATCGAATACCAACCTTAGTTAGGTATGTCCGGGGTATTACTTTGTCCTGCGCCCCGCTATCTGGCCTATCTAATCTAACTAACGTCTGACAGCTTTAAAAATAGAACAACAAAAAGGGACACAAAGACGGAAAGAGAGATATTATTATTATTAGCTTGTCTTTTATTTATTTATATGCAACACCCATCCATTGATTAAGCAATCAATCATTAATCACAAAAGTGCTGTCAGTACAGCTGACACAACAACTTAACAACTTACTGTACTCTCTATCAAAATCACCAACACAACAAGCCCATCATCTACCTACCTACTACCCACTATACTGTACCGTACATACAATGTCCACATCCTCATCGTCATGGCCAACAACCTACTCCCCCCTAACCCGCACGACGCACACCCTGCGCATCGCCGTCCCCATCCCCACAGACCTGCTCTCCCCGATCGAAGACGTCATCCCCGCCTTGCACAACCACGCCAATTGCATCTCGCTGCAGGCGCTGACGAGCGGGTATCGCGAGGTGCCTACGAGAGAGGATTCGCCGGCGTATTCGGATCCATACTTCACCGCCGCAGCGGGCAGCAGAAATGACAATAATGTTGGCGATAGAATTAAATCATACCTCATCACCGAAGGCGTCGTCTTGATTCCCGGGATTGGCAACTGGGGGAAAAAGTTCATTACTTTCCCGGCGTGGTTTATGGATACGGAGAGGGGGTTGCGGACGCGCGCGGATGCGCCCATGGGGGTGAGGGTGTGGGCTGAGTGGAGGGTTGAAGAGAAGCATGCGCCAGCAGGGATAGGACAGGCAGAGACACAGGAAGGGACGCAGACACGGCATCAGGAAGATAGAGGGACACAGGAACAGGAACAGGAACAGGCACAGGCGCAAATGCAAATATTACCTCCCGATCCTACTCCCTCGAGCAGTAGTAATAGTCCTGCGGGAGACCAACCCGGTACGTACCGTCACCTCTTTATCTATCTCTCCCTATCCATCCATCCAAAAAAAAAAAATAATGCAAAGCTAACGTCATAATAGTCCTCCCCAACCAAACTGACTGGCTCCTCACCGAAGTCGTCACCGTCGAATGCGCCCGGTGGATGATGCCTTTGGTGAGGAAGAACATGGCCGACGCGCATCGCGAGATTTGCGAGAAGATTATTAAGCGGTTGGAGGGGGAGAAAAGAGGAGAAGAAGTGCTCAGGGCTAGTCGGTAGTCGGTAGTCGATGTCGCTGGTCGATAGTCGATGACAATGTGAACGGAGTGGAAGGAATTTAGGGATGGGATGGGATGGGATGGCAGGTAAATAGATGATAATTAGTTCTCCGGTGGTCAAGGGGTATATACGATAGAGATGATCTGCGGCGAATCGAGAGTCGAGAATGTGCGTTGATTATGGGTTCAAAGGATGAGTTGTTTGTTTACGGGTTCATCGATGGTATTCCTGACTTTTTGTCTTTGTCTTGTTTACGCTGATATACCCTCTGGTGTTGATGTGAGAGTCAATCCAAGAGAAATCTGTCCAAAGCATGCCGACTAGATTGTACCAACTAGATTGTACCAAATGCCATGATGTACCGTACGATAAGCCTATGACGATGTAGAAGTAGATGCAGATGCAGATGGCAATACTGTACATGCCCACAAGGGTATCCAATCCAAAAGTTAACAATGTCAATATATAATCCCACCGCATAGGCGAGTCCAAGTCCAGTCCAAGTCAATCCAAATCCCAACCCAAATAGAACAAAATCCCAAACCAAGTTCGCCGACCTGCGCCGATAACCTCATTCAAACGCCGACCATGCCATGCCATACATATTAGTATTATGACTCTGACTCGCCGCGGTCTTCCGTCTTTCGTTGCAAGGCTTCGACAGCCTTCTTTACTTCTTCGCTGGCGACCTCCTTCAACTCCGCCAGCTTGTCAGCTTCCAACGTTTCAACCTCGCCCACTCGCTCATACAACTTGCGAGAGATCGTGCGATTGATGTCGGTATACTGATCTTTCGAGATCTCCTTCCGACGGTAGAAAGGTTTCAGCTCGGCGCCCACCAGCTTCTGCACATCCGTCTTCACCGACAGAGACGGACCGTTCCGTGACGGAGAGCCGTCATTCGACCGCCCCGCAGACCTCTCCAGACGAGATCCTCGAATGTGCCGTGCCTCAGGACGGGAACGTCGAGTTTCAGTCGACTGGACGGGTGAGACTGACGGTGAGAAATCCGGTGATGACGGTGAGACCGGGTCCGACGACCCCGACTGCACCGGAGATACGGGTCGCCTCCTCATATGCGGCGGAGGACTGGTCGACGATAACCGTGGTGATGTAGGGTTCGAAGAGGCTGGAGACAACGACGGGGACGACGGCCCCGAGGTGTTATGGTGATCGGTAGATGTGTTGCTCGACTGAGCAGACGGTCCGACAGAGCTATTCCGATTAGCATATGAGTCCTCCACCTCCTTCAGCAGAGACTGCAGGAAGCTGGGCCCGCCATTGTTCTCGGCATTCAGACGTGCCGCTGACCGCGACGCTTCGCCATTCTGCGCCGCCATCGCAGCCAGCTCCTCCGGTCGCCTCGTTCGCGGCCGTTTCAACTTCCGCTCAGGCTCGGCAGGCTCGGGAGATGGCGACAGCGTGGGTGACTTGCGCTTGCGCGCTGCACTAGGATCGTTTTCCAACTCTCGGGCGCGCTCAAAGGCGTTCCATGCTCTCATCTCCTCCAGTGATTCAGGCTCCGGAGTGGGAGCTCGAGGAACCCGTGGTCGCGACGGTCGTGGTGCGTATTCATCAAGAATGGCCGCCGGTTCCCGGAACCGGTGTCCGCCGCCTTGTCGCTCTGCGATCTGGAAACGGCGCTGCCACGACCGGAAGTCCCGTCGCTGTGCGGCCCGTCGTCGAGTCTGCTGCAGGAAACGGTCGACCGTCTGTTCGTCGTCGAACGGGAAATCGAGGTCGAGGTTCAGGCTATCATAGACCGACTGCCATACCCTGGCCCATTGGAGAGAGCTGGCTTGGTTGTGGATGCGAAGCCTCCGCTGCTGAGCCCGGGTTCGTCGCTCCGGTCGGCTCCGTAACGGTCTACTGGATGCGTCAGACACGGCGCCAATAGCCCGCTGAGTCTCGCACTGGTCACAGTACCATGACTCCGACGGTATTGCATCCAGACCCAGGCAGTATGTGTGGGATGGCACATCACAGCCATCACACAGAAGCAGAACCTCCTCGTTGTCGTTATCACCGCAGATCGCACATGGCTGCGAGTCCGAATCATCGGTGACTTCTTCGATGATCATGGACGGGTCGATGTCGGGCACTTGGACTTTGTCTTGAACGACATAGGACGATATCACGGGGCCTGAAGACATCAGCGGAGTCAATAAAATACAAAAGAATGCACAGAATAGAAATGGACGATGTCTGCAAACCTACCTCCTGGAGTGTCACTCAGCTCCACGACATTGAAGTTCCGCCGGCAGATAGGACAGCTATTGGCCCTCTCCACCCAAGGTTTCAAGCAATTGTTATGGAGGATATGGCCGCAGGGCAGCAGACGGGCAATCTGCCCTGGGTCTTCCTCAGCATCCACCCCTGCTCGAGGGTGGTCGATGATGTTGCCGCCGTCATCATCATCATTATTATCAGGTCTTGGCACAGCCTCGGCGACGACGGGCGACGACGGAGATGGGCTGGCGCCTCCGCCAAGGTCTCCTAAACAAACAATACAGGTGTCGGGCATCAGACGAGGGATGGGGCAGGGTGATCGATCTGAGAGAAGGCATGAAGAGCAATTCAAGGGCAATCTGCAGGCAGAGAAGAGAAGGGCAACAAGAGAAGAAGCAGGTGGACGGAGGGGACGCTGCGAGCGGCCCGCCTTTTGAACCTGCGCACTAACGCTAAACGGGCTTGGTCGGTAACGTGACCTGTCATCGCTAGGGGATGGAGTCATCTGAGGTCAGATCAGACGTTAGGCCAGCTTAGTGTTTCTCTACAGAGTAATATTTCTCAGCCCTTGTCTTGTTGAACAGCTCCCACTGACTATAGCAATATCACGATCTTATGTCAATACAGATGCTTGATGCCTACATCCTGGCATGAGACCCAATAGCTCGGATCCAAGTGGAAGATGACAAACAACCTTCTGACTCACTAGCGTACATGAATCGCGTATCACAGTTGCTTCCACTCCTTCTAGACCAGCATTGGAGACCAACTGCAAGGTATTCCCGTCCATTTAGACTGGTAAAGTGAGGAGCAAACCTAGCGGGAATCGACTGGCGCTGGGTCCAGAAATTGCCATAGCAGAGCACGTAGATTGCCTGACAGGTACGGACAGGAACAAGTCATTCCGTCTCTCTTCTTGTCTTCTGGTTGAGCACACGAGGAAACACCACGACACTCCTTGCCTTCAGGAACACAGGCAATCGACTGGCGGGAGGTAGAGGACGTTGGATGCACGTGTCGGGTGGAGCATCGACGATGACTCTGTAGAGTTCAGACCTACTTGTACAGAGATTGATTGATTTTTTGGTAGTTAATCCCTTGAGAGGCCACAATCTCCAGTCATTCATGCTGTATCTTCCTTTTGCTGAGACCATTTCTCTGGGACATAAAGGTGGCCTCACGCCTGATGCACTAGCGGATCACTTCTTACAGTGCTCTTCTAGCAGACAAAGATCTTGCCAGTGGGGTAATTTTGATATTTTTGGTTTTCTTGTGTTTGCAGAGAGGAAGTGGATGGTGATAGGTCATGACGAGAGATGAAGTATGAAGGTAAAAGGAAGAAAAATTCTGTCTTAGATGAGTGGCAGTTCCCCGGACGCCTCGGCAGGGGCCTCACGCCTGATCTACTGGCCGATCACTGCTACAGTGGTCTTCCAGCAAACAGAGTCTTGTCGTTGAGGTAATCATGGTTTGGTCAAAAGAGAGAAGATGTAGGACAGGGATGGATCCAGGCTCATAACCTGGAAGAGAGGTTGACGTCCCAGTACCTACAGAGAGGGTGGACAGAGAGGGAGAAGGAGGAGGTTGGGAAAAAGATGAAGGAAGAATGAGCGAGAGCAGCAGAGGCGTATTTATAGACGCGTCAGGCTAGGCAGCCAGTCACCGCGGGTCACCTGAGTGACTGAGTGACAGCTTGCAGGGAATGTTTGGCAATTACGTGGGTTCCCCTTTCAGACTAGCTCCTTGTTTTGGACGGTGAGTGCCCCCCTGGTGGCATCAGAAGAGATCCATTAAAAGTGTTGGACTTGATTGAATTCTTGCCTGTCGGACCACTTACAGTGCCTGTCGATCTGTGTTGATATTCAGGCTTTCCGTTACTAATATCTTGTTTTATGTCATCACTACTGTAGAGACTATTCTGACTGCTTATTATCGTATCTCTGATATCTGATAAATGCTACAGAAGAGTTCTTGGAGCGATACTCGTAAAGCGAGGACACATAACGTGCTGTACAGTACATCCAACAGTAATGTTGATAGTCGTCGATCACGTGACCTTATAAACCCTGTCCTGCGATATAGCTGCAACCAAAGGAACTTCTCAAGAAAAAGTTGAAAAGCTCAATTACAACAATTTACGTAGTCTGAGCTGATCAAGAAGCGTCTACATGATTCCTGAATTTACGGGGGAATTTTATCTCCACGCGCGAGGAGAACGATTGTCTGACGAAAACGATCAGAGAGACAAACTCCTGGCATTAAAAACGAATAAGAAAGATGACGAGGAATCAACTATCAGTAAAAGTATCCTTGCCAGCGTACTATATGTCATGTTGGATAATGTCCACACATGAACTTCTCTCGGAACCTACCCACTTTTTTGCCGTGGGAAAGAGTGGGTTGATCCTCAGAGTACAGCTGCCAGAGCAAGCAAGTCTTTATTGAACTGCCCCTTGCCGTCATCATATCTATATACGGGATGTTCTGGAAACAGTTTCTGTTTTCGATTACTGTACACTGTATAGACATTGATTATCGCGGAGTAACTCTTGAAGCCGTCTCTGTCCTTTTCATCGCAGAATTCACCCACTTTCTACATCTGTTTTTTTCTGCCCTGCCGGCTTTTGCCGTTCGATTAATTTCGTATGAGTCCATTCACCTATGAACTGCCAGAGTTTCTGCTTATCTTGCTCGATATGCGGATGACGGATTATTCACTCTGCCTCGCTTAATCCATTGGCAGTGAATACTTCTCCTCGCTTAATCGGTTGGTGAATCATTCTAATATCTTACTTAGCTGCCTCTCAGTGAATCAAGGCTCACGAAGTTCGAAGCTGGGTTATAAAAAAACCCTTCCCACCTACTGCTGAATTCTGTCTCTTTCCGAAATTCCGCCATCACCTCCCAACTTGAACCTTCCCCTCAACCATCTATCTTCCAACATGCCTCAATATATTTAGGCTTTCAACTTTCTACCTTCTTATGATATTCTTTCTTATATATAGACGGTTGATGTATCAATCTATATTTTATTTAAAGCATCCTTCCCGAATTGCTATACCTTGCTTGACCGTCGTGTCTGCTGCGAACATTATATCGAGAGGCACAGAAAATTCAAAAACTGTGTCATAGCTCCTGGCCCCGGTTGTTTGCTCGCCCTCCAAGGCAATGGCTTTGCCATTTGTGCCTGGGAGACCGCAGCCATCTCTATCAATTCCGTAAGTATCAATGATCATTCTATGCTGCACTCGTCTAACGTGGTATACGCTGATACCAAGTCGACTCCCAATAAGATGTTGCATGTCGGTGCAATTATCCCTGAATGGTCAAGGTACACCATCAGCTGGAGTGTTCAAGAGACTGACTATATGAAATGCAATGGCGTTAGTTTCCAGAATGTCCTTGGACTTCCCATCTCTACAGGCATTCTAGTGGCGCTCACTGGAAGACGGCACAAGGAAATTCATACTTATCAGACATTCTTATAAAGGGAAACACCAATCTCAGGAAGTTTTGTTGCACCTTTCCCTTCGAAGCCTCTGAGAACAACGCCAGAGCTCAGACTGTCAACCTTTATCGATTCCGTGTGTATTGATGCTCATTCAATACTATACATGCACTTGTCTAACAGAGTTTCCAAGGTACAGGAAAGTCGGCGATCCAGCGCGTAGATGCTGGGTTGACACAGTGGAAACACAGACGACTACTCTTAACATTCTTGTTGAAGTGGTTCCGCTGAAAAACAGTGGCTGGATAGGTGAATCGTTTCTAGCCAAGTGGCAGGTCAATGACAACGAACATCTGCCGGCAGGCGATGTTTACAATACCGACGGTGCCAGTACGGTGCAACGTTGAAGTTCAAAATTGGTGGAGTTCCTGTCGATTCGAGATTGAGCTCATCATCACTGTCCGTGGTATCGACATCTTTGCAGAATTAAAAACGGCCTCCGTTCTTGCTCAACCGCGAATATGCTGCTCTCAATCCAGTCAACATCTTCAAGGTGACGCGGTGCAAGTGCCCCTTAGTTGGGGTGATGGCTCCCAGTATTTCTTAACCACGAGTACGCTTCTCTGGAACGATTCAGTGTCTTCAAGGACGTTGAGGATTAATCGGTTCAAGCGGCATACGCCAGAGTCCACGCTATGCGAGGTTGGAACAAGTCTCGGCTCGACGCATTTATTGAATAATAGCTAAAGGAACTTCCTGGACGGGTTGCTCTCATCGAAGGCATCTTCGGATGTGGGAAGACCCTGGCTGCATCCATACGGACAGTGCCAGTAAAATCGACGTAGTTCCAATCGATCCAAAACTGAAGTTTGTCGTTACTATCCATCGTCCTCAGAAATCTGCCGAGTCCGAAGATATCCTCCACGAGATACTTAATATCTTTCATGCAGTGCAAGTGCCCCTTGATTGGCCTGCATCTGCGATGGTTCAAGCAACCATCAGCGTCGCTGAATGAAATTCTTTCCTGCTGTCAAAGGTGTCAAAGGTGCCATGGCTGGCGTCCCATCGACAAATCAGTCCAAGTGTCATCAAAGCAATGTGAAATTAGTCGACAATCTCATGTTGCATGTCTGAACCATATCCTGTGGCATCGATCAAAGTCATTATCTCATACACGGCACAGCTTGTTGCTGGTAGTCCATTAAGATGATCAGGTTCAGAGCATTAATATCGATGATGCTCAGCTGCATCCCATTGTGTTTGAAGATACAATTAAGCTCTACAGATACATGTTGAGCTTAGTATCTCCCAAATAACCTCCTTATACCAGCTGTTACATCTATCTTAGTATAGAGAGGGTGGCTAATCTAATGAGCTGCACAAACTCTTCTGCCATTTTGCACTTGATCTACTCAATACACTGCCCAGGGGTTTCGGTCTCATCGAAGGCATCTTTGAGGCAGGGCCGATTGTCAACCCGAATCCCTGGACTCCTCCCTCTCACGCTGAAGCTCATGAAAATGGATTGACTCGAAGTATGTGTGGGAAGGTGCCTTGCATATACTCAAACCATGCTTACAAGCTATACAGAGTAGTGCCTGCGATGACTGCAAATGAGAATGCCCTTGCACCTAACCCGGGCCTGCAGTTGAGTGCGATCAATGGGTTTGTGTATGTCTTGAATAGTTCGAACCTCTGGCCAGCATATGCTGAGTTGATTTAGGTGTCACGTCGCTGTGAACGGGGAGCAGATGTGCGGAATGACCTTCAGCTCCCAGCCAACTGTATATTTATCAACACACCTGTTGTGCCTATGTGGCAGGGCCTTTGCCTAAGCAGCAATAGCGCTGCTTTGCGCGTGTAGTGGCCTCCGTGTCCTTATGGTTGCTTCCACGGATCCCGCACTGCAAGCTCTTTCAAAAAGTCTCAAGGAACTCGATCTGAGCTTTCTGTCCTCGGAGTTTACAGGAAACGGCAAAGAAATAGCCCAGCTACTGTTGACTCCAAGCAGGGTGGTAAGACAGATATCGTCATCTTGGCTGGGTCGTCTTTGTCCTCGAGCATCATCTCGCCATTTTCCTCCAGTTCGCCCTCTGCAATGGATGGAAGACGACCTCAGTAACCTGCAGGGAAAGAAGCTCATTATGGATATACTCGTGGCTGCTATTGATACCGTGGTTTCATGGCAGATCATCGCTTCTGGTGCCAGCTCTGCATTAACGGCCACGGTCTGTTCTGGAACTGCATCATGGGAACAGGTCCTGATCAAAAAGACTTCAGATACCTAGGCATATCAATCGTTGCCAGTCTTCCACTCTTCCTTCCTTTGAGTTCACACAAAAACCTTTTGTCAACCAGAAAAGATCCATACTTAAAGGGAACCCGCATCAATCTGCATCTGAGTCATCTTCCTCCCTAGCAAGCGCTTATGCCCAATTCTGGTCACTGTACAACACAGAACAGAGGTGATTGTTCTCGAAGTGTCTTTTGTCATGGTGACACCGTGGCCAGAGCATCAGCAGAAGAAGGGGAATAGAACATGAGCAGGGGAACTCGTCATATGTAGCAGCTTGATTAGTGTGTATTCATCTGTATGGCAAACTTATGTACGTAATTAAATCACTACAGCCGACGTGCTGTGGAAGAAAGCTCAGTTATGGAACGGTATTTTATATGACAGACCACAAAACGGAGGCTGTCAGTGTTTAGTTTAGGGTGTTTGCGATCTGGCTGTGAAGCCTGCAACGCGAGAAAATGAAGGTGATGGAAATCCAGGTACCGAATATGGGAGACTTCGGCTTATAGAAAGCTTTCTTTTTCTTTTTCTTTTTCTTTTTCTTTTTCTTTTTCTTTTTCTCTTTTTCTTTTTAGTCTGCCAGTATAAGCATCTTCATTGACAGATGCAGCCAGACGTCTACCTACTCTTCTGTTCTTCTTAATTTCTCTCTGTCATGAACCTTCCTCATAGGATGTCTTAAAAAAAAACGCTGTCTTTTCTAGACTGGTAAATCGAAGTTGCTACTTGATATCGAGTTCGGGAGACTCGAATGGTAGTTCGCTGTCAACGATGCCAGCTTCATATCTCACCTACAAAGCCTCCTGGGTGAGATCATATTTTGTGACCACATGAGGAGGTAGACGATCGAATTGGCCAGCCAACCTGATACCTCAGTAGCGGATTTGAGACCTGGAGTCCACCGAGCAAAATGAGGTCTTTTTTTTTTTCTTCCTGTATGAAATTAATACAACAATGAACAGTTAATTCATCGATTCGAACGTTGTCATGGCCAACTAATGAAGGCTGGCTGTTTCAGGTCCATGCCTCAAGGCAAGATTTCTGAACTATATAAGCCGCATTTCCAACCGCAATCACGCAGAAGCAGCAAGTTTTTTTTTATAATTTGTTAATATCTCCAATATAGTCAGTCTATATATCACCAAGCAGACGTATAATAGTCCCAGCTGGCCTCCGTCTCCATCTCCTCATCCCACCACTTCTCAAACTCCAGCAGCCGTCGCGTTCGCTCCCTTGCGATCTTTCTCCCGGACTCTGTCTTCATCATTCCTTCCAGCTTTTTCAGCTTCCAGTTGAACACCTCCCGGGTGTCGTGCAAGCTACGGCCTCTGGCGCCGCCGAAGGCGAAGGCTCGGCCGATCCCTGCGGCGCCGATGGAGTCCAGTCGGTCTGCGTCCTATATATACTGTCAGCATGCTTCTGTACCCTTTCGAACGAACGGGAAAGAAGAAAAAAAGGAGGTTGACTGAAGGAGGATGCACCTGAACAATCGCCAGCTCAGGAATTTCCTTGATCCTGTCCCGGACCACTTGCAAGTCCTGGACTTCAGACGAGTATGAGACCCGACTGACGATTTTCTGCACTTTGTCGGCAAAGTCGCGATACTTGTCTTGGTCCTGGTTGTCGCCTTCTTCGACCTTGGACAGAATCAGGTCGTAGACCATTTTGCTTACGTTTTGATCTGCGTGTACCACTCAGTCTATTTCTATAGAAAAAAAAAAGGCGGGTCTATATCTATATGAATGATGAAGGAATAAATGAGTCCGAGAATGCACGCACCAGGCTTCGCATATTTTTTGTCACCGACATCATGCAGTAAAGCACCATAGACAAGAAGCGCATAGTCATACTTGACTTCCGGATGAAGTTCTGCTTCGGCCAGAGCGATTTCGCGGGTGTTCTTGAGGACTCTCTGGGGAAACAACATAAATTAATAGCTCATCCTTGACAAAGAATCCTCTGGCTTACTCGAATATGGGACATGTCATGTGATCCATCGTACTTGTTCATATGTTCCGTCACTTCTACTTGAAGGGCATCGAAGAGCCGACTGAGTTGATCGGTTGACAAAGATACAGACACAGAACCCATGGTGTAGCAGTAGTCAGTCGGTCGCCCAGTATCTGTAGTAGTTAGGAGATCCAAATCTATAGTATGTATGCGGCTGTTTTGCTGAATTGTGAGAAGGTAGAAGAGATTCGACTTGACTTGACTGGGTATGGTACGCCCGGGGAGGAGGAGAAGGAGAGGAAGGTAGAGCCTACTGCAGAGAGGTTTGCTCTGTCTGAACAGTGATGGGGGGGTATACACAAGAACCTTTACACAAGCGCCATCATACATGTACTCCGTAGTCCATCCATATTCAACATCAAGAATTAGGAATGATATATTAGAACGAATCTGTGAGTCACGCCGGTTATAGTCAGTTATAATCAGCTGCGGGGTTCGGAGCCAATTACACGAGCTCCTGAGGCTGCTCGAGTCATGCAACTGCCATGCCTCAGCTTAGCCGATGTAACCATTATTATTGCTGCTTTAATTCTATTTTTGCCCTAACTGGTAAGTGATAATCTTATCTTTGATTTTTATTCTTTTTTGAATCATTGATCGTGAACTGATAGGGCTGGGACGAATTATCTACTGTACTTCCTTACTATCAATACAATCGCAAGCCTCCAAAAGAAAATCAGTTGTCTCGAGGATCTGGCCTTGCCATGTGGCTGTTTTAACTATCCAACAAAAAAAAAAGGAGGAGAAGGAGGAGGGATAATAATAACCTACTTGATCTCAACCCCATCACCCTAAACGCTTCTTCTGCAAACTGTCGAACGGAGCAGGATCCACTGCTGGAAAGAACAAAGTCGCTTGCCTCGGGCAGTTGCATCATCGAGTAGACACCTCGCATCATATCTTCGGCATGACTCCAGTCCGGTTTTTCGTCCAAATTCCCCATCTCGATGGTTTGAATCAACCACGAGAGATGTTGGTGACTCCATGCGTGATGTTGCGAGTGACGAATATGACGTCTAGTATAGTGCAAGTACATACAGTGACAAGCATGCTATATTCCTCAGGAATGACAATAGGTCCTAGGACAAATTTACCTCTCAGCGGTGACTCATAGTTATCGAGAATGCTGTTACGGCAAACCTCTTGTGCTGCTCACGAATGGTTTTGGTTGTCCAGAAAGCAAAGATCTTCGCATTTGCGTACAGCGACAGCGGGCAGAAAGACGTCGTTCCGTCTGAGGGATCTTCACGACTCTGCGAAAAACCTCCGAGCTGCAAGCCTGTTTATGTCTGTACATAATTCGAGTGAGTTAGTATCTTGATTTTTAGATTAATGAAAGCGAGAAAGAACGAACTGACGTTGTAGAATTTGACCCGTTGGTTTAATCTGAGAGTCGTAATTGTTTCCAGGATCCTCAGCGTCCCTAGCACATTCACATTGCTAGTATAGGACACTATATCGAGTGAAAGGATCCACTCGAGAAACCATGGCTGAACTGGCCCATGATGTGGCCGGCAAAGTACAGCTAAGCATCCAAAGGTGTCAAATTCGACAGCTGATATCAACACAGATGCATCAAGAACATCCCATAGCCGCTGCATGATCGCATGTTCATCAAAGAGACCTTAAAATCTCAGATTATAGATACTCTCTCCGACCTCGAACGACAATATTTCTCCAGTTTATTTCTCTGAACACAGAGCATGGCGCTGAGAAACCCCATGTGTCCAAGATCCCACCCTCTGGAGATCTTGCTCCTCCAGAAAGAACGTGTGAAACAAAAGACTTAGTGAGAGACAGTGAGGAACAAACGCCTGATCAATTTGTCTCTTCTGCACTGGTTGTGTCCTGTCTTACCTAACCTGGCGAACCACCTGCCTCCAGCCAATCACCCCCTAGCCTCAGGGCATATATCATTCCTTTGTCTCCCTTCCTGTCAACAACTCGGGCTGCGATGGTAGCGTGGTTAGGTCTCTACCCAGACTCAGTCTGCTCAAACGCAGCCTGAGTTCGAATCCCTCTGGTTCCTCCAAAAAAGGATCCCAGCTTTAACCTAACAGAATTCGTCGAGGTGCTCCGGGAGGGAGGGCACCCCGTCTCAGATGCGTTTTGTTTTTTGTTTTTTCTTTTTGTTTTTTCTTTTTTTATTCTTTTTCTTTTTCTTTCTTTTTTTTCTTTTTTTCTTTTCTTTTTTTGATTTTTTTTTTCGTGACCTCATGTTGTTGTCTCCTTTTTAGGAAGGATGTGAAGTTCTTCAGTTCAAAATCGCCACGAATCAACTTTGAAGGAGAGTATCCTAGCAACAACACACAGAACTCCATCCCACATTTCTCTCCAGATCAAACCCCTCACTCAGCGATTGGGAGTATCTAGCTGAGGATTTGTTGAAAGGGCGATGCAGGCTTATCAGGTACGTTGACCATGCCATACCTTATCTTTCCTGGTCTGACCTCAGACAAAATTCAATAGACCCTTGCTAACGGATCCAGTGTTTTGCGTCCCTAGATCGCTGTAGTGGAGGCCTATTCGTTGACCATCTGTTCCTTCACGACCGTCAAACCAGAAGACCTCGTTGCAGTCGATGTCTCTTTCTACATCATGCAGAGGAAGCGTTTGAAGTTGTCCCTTCACCGCCACATCGATGGTATCTTCAATCGAAGATGACTGACCGAGATGTTGCTCTCTTGAAGACGTTTGACAAGATGGACGGCCAGACCGCTTTCTGTTAGTGTCATCTTTTCTGAATCGTTTGATAGTATTACTAACGTGTTCTTCTAATCTTGTAGATGCTCCTTATTATGGCTTTCGAGATCCGAGAGTAGGAACAGTTCCTCCAGAAGCAGCATTCAACTTCAATGTCTCGTGTTCAGAGGAACAGCGCTGTCTTCAAGACTGTAGGAGTGAAACGAGTCTGGATTCGAGCAAGAAGAGATACAATGAAATGTTAAGCAGGGACAATTTTGAGCCCTGAATATTGTATCTGCGGTGACTACCTTTCTAAAGTCAGATCAGACGGCAAATATTCTCCAAAAGCCAAGTGTAGGATCCAGAGGGAATAAATTGCTGGTTCTCTAGCTAACTATATCATAGACACTGCCCCTCATTCCCTATACGGCAGTCACGTGTAGGCCGCGAGGTGTAGACTGAGAAACTACTCCCAACCGAGCCAAAAGACCACTCTGAGTAGGCTTCGATAAAAAGACTAGCTTATGGATCAAGTCAAAGACCTCGAGACCGCAGTCGGGCAACTTGGACTGCAGCTATAAAGGCACAGGAAGCCAAGGAAGACCCCTGCGTCTCTACTGAATTTCAAGAGCTATTTGCACAGCTTCAAGGGAATTATTCTCAGCCATCAGACTGAGAATTCGTGAAGGCGCGCCTTTACCTTCAAAACTACTCCCATGGCTTCGCAACATAATCCTACCGCTTCTAGGCCCTCATACCAACATGCTCGACCTCCTCTTGCTGGCGACTCGCCTGTACATAGCTATATTATGTAGTCTTGGAACCTCGAAGACAACTAGCAATGACGACAAGTCATCATGCAATCCATTTATTAGGAGTATACTTGTGCCTGGTAGGTAGGTAGTGTTGATTATCTGTCCAAGCTCTGTCCGATCCTCGTCTTGGACCTAGCAGTGTTAGTATAAATAGATATTGCTTTGATGCGAATCATCAATTCAGGCAGAGAAGTATTTCAGAATTTTCAAGGGAAAGAGAAATAATTGGAATGAATGCAAGCTTACCTACTGATATATCCCATTCAAGTGGCGGGTCGAGGTCGGTGGTTGTATTGAGGTGGGCGGCAATGGAGCTGTCTGTCATGACGTTGCGGGCTGACAGGATTCACTGGAAGTGATTGACTAGTCGTGAAATAACCTATTCACTGCAGTACTTCTCCGTCAATCAAATAAAAGAATTTCTCCCATTCACTCCTCTGATCCAATTCCACCGTCCATCATTGGCCCAACTCATCTTTTTTTTTTCCCTTTTCTCTCCCTCTCGCATTGGGCGAGGTCATCCGTTGGATATACATACAATACTCACAACTAATTAATATAACACTGACCACAATGAATCCTTGTGTTTGATATTTTCTTTTTTCTGTCAACAGTCTCCTGTCTTTCCCGGTCTTTTGTGTGGGCGCTCTCTGCCTCCGCTCCGCCGCGCCGCAACTATTCCCTCCTTCTCAGCTCCTCCACATTGCCTAATTTAACGCTTTAGATCGGTCCCACCAGGCGCGTTCTAGGTACATACCTACTCAATCCCTCCTTCCACGAAGCGACCGGGAAATCAGGACTCTGGGGACAGAGTCATTGCAGCAATCGTCTGGATAACGGGCCAATTAATAATGTGAGTGCCGATACTCTACCTGCAGGCTCTTCCAATTCTATCCCCCGGCGGAGTGCGAGAGAGACTAATATTAAGGTGCTTTGTCTAGCTCCCAGTTTTGGCTCTGAGCTTCGATAGCTTCGCCTTCCACCTTCTTCCACGATCCGGCGTGACCTTTTTCGTGTTCATACCTCATACCTATCCGGGGCAGGATCCCGTTGTCGTCGTCTCGTCTCGCCGCGTCGTGCTGTCGCATTCATGAGCCATTGAATGGTGCTGCTGCTTGTTTCTAGTCGACGATCCGTGTCTTGTTGGAGATAGACTACATACATTGCCATCTACATATCTGTGATCGGTTTTGGAACGTACGAAAAGACGGTCCCGTCTGGTCCTACCATGATGCCCACCACCACCTCTACCACTGACGCCTCGACAACACTTTCTCCCGCCGCTCTCGAGTCCGACCTCTTCAATCACCTCGCAAGCACCTCTGCCCTGGAAGACCTCCACGCGAACCTCCTTTCTGCCCTCCAACGCGCCGGCTGGACCGAGCGAGTCCGCAACCTCTCCCTTGAACTCCTCCGCGCCGGCCGCTGTGACCATTTCGACGACGTCGTGGATGCCGTCGTCGCCCTCGCCGAGGGACGAAGCCATCCAGCCGTGACGCCCGAGGACGGCGCGCGGGACCGTGACCCGGACGTGGACGCGTTTTTCGAGAACATCGACATCCGAATACCGAGTTCTGTCGTCGAGCAGGGAGTGAGGGCGATCAAGGAAGCGCTACGACCGATCGTCACCATTGAAGATGACGGTGAGGTGACAGATGATGGCGAGCAGCAACAGCAGCAACCACAACCAGAAGGGCCAACGTCAACGCCAATAAAGAAGGAAGAGTCCACGGATAGCAAGCAGAGCAAAACAGGAGGAAAAGATACCGGCGGTGGCGGTAGCGGTAGCAGTAGCGGTCACCGCAAGGACAGCATCAGCAAAGACACGTCCATCCCTCGTCCTCCTCCCCTGAAGAACGGCGACGCGAGCCCGTCAAAAAAGCCAGCGAAGGACAAGAAGCCCAAGACGGGAGGCAAGGACGTGAAGACCAGCAGCTGAAAATGGTAGCAGCTGGGGGGGGGGGGGGGGGGAAAGCTAGCTGCGTTGTACAAATACAAGATACAAAATACAAAACTCAAGACTACAAGAACAGGGAAGGGGAAGGGGCGTTTTTGGTTCTTGGTCATTTCCTCTGCTCAAAAAGGAGCGGCATCATGTGTCATTTCTCCATTCCTAGGGTTTGATTTGGTTTGGTTGGTTTTCATTCACAGCCTGGCGAGGCGAGGCGAGGCGAGACTTTAGAAGCTATGCTATGCTATGCTATGCTATGCTATGCTATGCATACGATTATCGGCGGGGCGTCTAATTGTCACTTTTTTTTTTCTCTACCTTTCTACATGTACCATACCATGGCATAATTCTTACTATTTATTATCATTGATAGGGTACGATACGATACCATTTCAGCGGTCTCCCTTTTTTTTTTCCCCCCACAATTCTTCATCCCGTTTTGGGGAGATATAAGCTTAGGTCGATTCGAATACAAGCTTGGGTTGACGGGTTCACACATCCATTCATTCCGCAGGCAAGCAGGGCAAATGACATGTAGAATAATAGAATAGACTAGAATAGACTAGAATAGAATAGATAGAATACAAGAACAGTCTACCAAGCTGGCGGCCATGGATATGGAATGGGATGAATCCCGTCCCATTTCCGACTGTCTTTCCATCTTAATTTCTTTTCATTTCTCTTCTTTACCTCGCCTCCATCTGTAACGCGATTCATATCACCGTAGATGCATGCATGACAAGAGATATCCGTTTCAATTCGATTTCATCCTCTTCTTCTTCGTCGAGTATACAAAGTAAGAAGAAAGAAAGAAAATTTCTTGAGACTACCTAGCTGCTTTGCTTTCACCAATCGATAGATTTAAGCTTCAGTGATAATAAAAGATAAGAAAAAAAACCATCACATCACATCACGTTTCATGTTTCGCACCGTTTCATGCTTAATTAATTTAATCGTAGAGGCTGTCATCATTGCCCGCTTCGCCGAAGCCGTTCTGTCCAGTGCTACCGGTGGCCTCCTCAGCGGTCGGGAACCGGAAGAAGGCGCTGCCACCAGAGTTCTTCAAGCTCTGGGCAAACGCCTCGTAACGGCGGATCTCGACATCGCTGACGGACCGTCGAGCGGACTTCATGGCCTCTTCGAAGTGAGCACGGGTCAGCTCCGGCACCGGGTCCTCCTCTTCCTCCATCGCGACGTCCTCACCGGCAGCCTCACGCTGCTTTTGACGCTCAATATCAGCCGCAATCGACTGCTTGATGGCCAACTTGACTGCCCGTTGAGTAATGAACCCAAGATCAGCACCAGAGAACCCGTGGGTCTTGCTGGCAATGTAGGCAAGGTCGACATCAGGAGCCACGGGAGTCTTGCGCAGCTGGGCCCGCAAGATACTCTCACGAGAGGCCTGGTCGGGCAGAGGAACGTAGACCAGGGTGTCAAGACGGCCAGGTCGGCAAAGAGCAGGGTCGAGCTGCTCCGGGCGGTTGGTTGCACCAATGACGAACACGTTCTTCTTCGCGGTCATGCCGTCCATTTCTAAGACACGTTAGTACGGTTCAAGCGTGAACATAGGATATAGAAACTTACCAGTCAGAAGCTGGTTTACAACCCGGTCGGAAGCACCACCAGCATCTCCGATAGAACCACCACGGGCCTTGGCGATAGAATCCAACTCGTCCAGGAACACGACACAGGGTGCCGCAGCGCGGGCCTTGTCGAAAATGTCACGGATGTTGCTCTCCGATTCACCGAACCACATACTCAACAGCTCCGGACCCTTGACGGAGATGAAGTTGGCAGCACACTCGTTGGCCACCGCCTTGGCAAGCATGGTCTTACCAGTACCCGGAGGACCATAGAACAACACACCGCGAGACGGCGACAGACCGAACTTGGCGAACTTCTCGGGGTGATCGACAGGGTACTGGACGCTCTCGATGAGCTCGCGCTTGACGTCCTCCAGACCACCAATGTCTTCCCAGCGGACGTTGGGAACCTCGACGACGGCAACCTCGCGAAGAGCCGAAGGGTTCGAGACGCCAAGAGCGTAGCGGAAGTTCTCCATGGTGACACCTAGCGAGTCGAGAACCTCGGCGTCGATGGTGTCCTCGTCGAGATCGATGAGATCCATCTTCTCACGGATCTGCTGCATGGCGGCCTCCGAGCACAGCGAGGCGATATCGGAGCCAACGTAACCGTGCGTTTCGGCGGCGATGGTCTCGAGGTCGACATCCTCCGCGAGCTTCATGTTCTTGGTGTGGATCTGCAAGATCTCGAGACGGCCGGTCGGGTCAGGGATACCGATGTCGACTTCACGGTCGAAACGTCCGAAACGACGCAGGGCCGGGTCGATGGAGTTGGGACGGTTGGTTGCGGCCATGACGACGACGTTGGAACGGGCCTTCATGCCGTCCATGAGGGTCAGGAGCTGAGAGACCACACGACGCTCGACCTCTCCGTTGGTTTTCTCACGCTTGGGCGCGATCGAGTCGATCTCGTCGATGAAGATGATGGATGGCGCGTTCTTCTCCGCCTCCTCGAAAGCCTTGCGCAGGTTGGACTCGGATTCACCCGCCATCTTGGACATGATCTCGGGACCGTTGATGAGGAAGAAGAAGGCGCCCGTCTCGTTGGCGACGGCACGAGCCATCAGGGTCTTACCGGTACCGGGAGGACCGTACATGAGGATACCGCGCGGGGGCTTAATACCGATGGACTTGAAGAGTTGAGGGTGGCGCAGAGGCAGCTCGACCAGTTCCCGGATCTGAGCCATCTGCTTTCGGCAACCACCGATGTCATCGTAGCCGACTTCGTTGAGGCCGCCCTCCTCGTCCTCGCGCTGGATGGGCTCGCCCTCACAGTGGATGATGGTATCCTGGGCGACAATACCGTATTCCGGAGGGTCGACCTCGACCACCTTGAACTCGACTTGCCTCATGCCACCGCGGACAGTGAACAAGTCACCCTGCCTGACAGGTCGGTAGGCTTCACGGAAGTATGGAGCAAGGAAGACGTCGAAGAGAGAGCCGGTAAGACCCTCGACGGTATCGGCGATGGGGAGGACAGCGATACGCTTGGCCTGATGGACGAATGTGGTTAGCAGGGCGCCGTAGACGCTAAGGACAAGGGGGTTAGGATGATACTCACATATTTGATATCCGGGCACGGGTGCACAGTGATGATGTCTCCATGCTTGACACGCAAGTTATGCCTGACCACACGGTTGATGCGGGCGCTGCCATCATCGAGGTCGTCATCCGCCAAGACGATCAGGACAGTGTCTCGTCGCTTCTTGCCCTTGACCAGCACTGTGTCGCCACGGAACAGCTGCAGAGTCTCCATCGTGTTGTTGGAGAGGGCGATGATGGAGTTATCATCGTTGACGGCATCAGTCACGCTAGTCGTCTCGTCAGCGAGGGGTTCCTCATCACCAGTGGGGTTGGAAGGGGGACTGTCACTTACATCAACGAGTTGGGCTTCTTCTTCTTCTTGAGAATAGCCGTTGCGGTGTCGAGCTCCTGCGACTGGGTTAGTTCGCTGTCTTGAGGGTTCATCGCTCTTTTTGGCGAGGTTCGACCTACATCTTTCTTCTCGGCACCGGAGGGGTCACTGCGGGAGCAGTCAGCATCGTACCATCCGAGATAGGGCAGGGGAGGACTTACTTGAGATGTACCCTCTGTTTGCTGTGGACGTGATCCGGTTCTGCAGTCATTTTCACTGGAGATGGGGATGTACGAGGGGTGTTATCAAGCTACCAGACGTCACCGACGTGGACACCAAAACCACACAAAAGGACCAGAGAAAAAACCTGCCCCGGAAAAGAGAGCAGTTGAGAGAATGTGAATATGATAAGATCCAGCGAGGTACAGAGCTGGAGAGTGGAAAGGTGGGAAGTGGGAAGAAGAAGGAAAGATGCGAGAGGTTGGAGGTTGGCAGGGCAGCTCCGTTAAGAGGTGACGATATTGACTGGTGGTCGAGGGCGGTGACCTGCTGACTAAGGCAGATGTGAGCTGTCCCGCAGTCGTTGCTGTTCCTGGCGCGCGCTGTTTGCCAGCGTTTGCTTTGCTACCAGCCACGGATGCCGCCACCTCACCACCTCACCGCCCAAAGAAGGACATGGAATCCGCTCGATGGGTCGACCAGACTCCGCGGAACGGAGCAACTGTTGCGGAGCATGCCAGCAAAGCTGACGACAGTCGCTGCAGCCTAGCGATGGCATACATTCGCTAACGTAAGCAAGATCGAGTGGCCAGGCCGCCAGATCATCATAGCGCCTGAGTTAAGGCAGATCCCACAGCCCCATCCGAGGCAAACGCCATATACGGCCCTCATAATTACTACTCCGTACTACTTACTGATTGATGTGTTTAATATCAACCCCATCCTTTCCATTTATGCCAATCTCATCTTATCATCCTTTGGATCTCTACCTGATGCTCTCTCTTCGGAGTCTAGATCTTCAAAAAAGCCTTTCTCCATCCATGGTGTCTCGGATAGCCTTGGCAGGCATCGTACCAGGCGCACACAGGCATACTACCATGGCCTAGTGGTGAGAAGGCAGGGGAGGAATGCAGCTTAGTAGCTCGTGGATAGATGCTGTACCATGGCGACTTCAAACCATCGGCAGCCTTGCTGGCAGCCTCCCAGGCAGATACAGTATCTGCATCCACTAATCACCATAGTTGGTAAATTAGCATTCCCCTTTCTGATCTTTCAGTGTGATGCTGGTCTTTAGTGACCACGGCACATACAACAGTTTCAGGCTTAACTTTCTGTCTGCTTGGGAATGGTAGTATTCCAGCTGGTAGCTGGTAGATCCAGTCGAGTTATGTCTTTGATCGATCATTGAAATGACTCCTGTGTACTCTTTATCAGTCTTTCAGACATCATTCTTGCCTAAAAGCGAACTTCAGGCTATTCTATTGCCTGAGCCTCTTCTGCATGCTCAGTTGTTATCCTCGAGTCTCTGAATTGCTGATCTAATCAGGCGGTCATCAATCACATATCATCCTGTATGGCAGTATCTGCTAGCATCTCTGTAATCACCACCTACTCTTAAGAGTTTCAGGACTGCAACTTGTCAATCGTCTTGGAGTCCCCCTTCACGGGGAGACACGGGGTCTCCCTCGTGCTCCAGCATGGAGGTCAAACCCTGGTACCCTTCCGACTATCGCCTCGCCATGAGCAATACCTTTTCAGAGGAAGAGGTGAACTTCTTCCTGAAAAAGCCTGGTTGCTCGCCTCGCTTCGTCTATGGCGTGCTCATGCTCCCGACCGCCCTCAAATACTATATCGATGTCGACCAGAGCATGGAAATCGCCCAGAACATGACCCAGGCGACCCTCTTTGGCTACCAGCTGTATGCGTTTGCCGAGTCGAGTCCTCCAGTGATTGCACCATCGTCGAATCCGCGAGCGTCGGTCGAGGGCATGTTGGTCTTCAACCTCAATGAGGCCCAAAGAAACGCCATCTACCAGTTCGAGACCGGCCTGATGGATCTGGTCAGCGTCGAGGTGGAGATCTGTCAACGAGACAGTCGCAATAGCCGCAGTTTGCGCACAGTTGAACCCGTTGGCACCTTTGCATGGCGCGGTTCGGCGGACGGTCTTATCCCCTTGAGACAGGCAGCCTGGCAGATTGATGGTTTCCTAAGAAGCAGTTTCTATCAACAGATTGAGCGGTCGCAGAGAGCGAGTTGGACTGTACCTTCTTCTCTGTCCTCGTCGTTGTTGTCCAGAGATTCGCTGCGAGATCACGCCGGTCCATCCGCGCTGAATGACGAACGGGGAGGGTCTGGAGAGCGGAGGGCGTCTTTGGAGAGGATTATCGAAGAATTTTAACCTTATGAATCACCAGAAGTATGCTGACAGCCAATACAAGGGCCTCTTTTCGTTGTATTAAAATTGTTGATTGACTGACCATCATGAGCAGTGCATTTTCAGAATATCCGATAAACGATACGAAGATATCAGTTATCTCCTCAATACCCCAGGCATAAACGTCGCCGAGTTGATACCTTTCTAGCACCAGATCATCAAAATAGAGAAATCCACGACACGAGAACTGATTAACATGGTTTCACGATGACAGCAGAAGAAATCACGATATAGAACGTACATTATCTTCCACCCACAACCTAAATGTCTGTTGTCTTTTTTTTTTCTGGATTAGAGTGGACTTCCTCGACACTCTGTCCTTCTTGTCATTATTATCATGCCCCTTGTTATTTCACAGAGAAGGTTCTTTTTCTCTGTCCCTTTCCCCTCCCTTCACGATCTTTGAGAAAAGACAAAGAAGCCCAGTTTACCGCTCATCGATATTTACGACCACATCACATACAGGTGTATACCTCACCCATGTTTGTACTTCACTGTCCTTTCTTACCTCTTCTTTTCTTCTTCTGCCTATCTTTTTGTAATAATGAACCTCGACCTTAACCTTGACGTCAACCTCGTACCATGACTCAACCAGCATTGAGAGAGTTTTATTTTACACAAACCTTAAAAAAAAGCCTTAGCCTTTCCAACAGTTGTTTTCCTTGCCTACTACATAACTAGGTACATCCAGAACTGTAGACCCACCTAATCTATGGCTACCTATAACCCATGGGAGATCATTTTACAGTCTATATGCAGTAGACATCACGCATAAATACACACTGACCATGGAAAAGAAAGAAGGAAAAAAAGGAAAAAGGAAGAAGGAAAGGCAAGGCTACTGCTGGGCAGTCGCTCTCCAAGCGTCATATGCCCCCCAAATCTTCGCAATCAAACTGATGAATCCAGTCAGGCTGTCCGGCACCCCGATGCCCTTCTCCACACTCCAGTGGGCGCACAACGGCGCCCAGGCAAGGTTATTGACCAGACTCTTCCTCCATCTGCGGATCTCCTGTCTCCGAGCTTCCTCTTCCTCCTGCTTCTCCGTTTCGGATAATTCCAGACCCTTCTTCTTCCGCTCCTCTTCTCGCCGTCGAAACAGCACCGACTCCCTGGCCAATCGAACAAGCTCGAGCAGGACATAGCCAAACCAGGCACGCATACTCCAGAGATTCCACGCGTCGATTCCGCCCCATCTCTTCACGAGGCGTTTCCCGAAGATCCCCTTGGAGGCGAGGTACGCCACGTTCTCGAGCGCCTGATAGACAAAAATCGAAAACACCTCGAGATAAGCGATTATCCGCAGCACCCGATCATGCGGCGGGGATTTGGCTGTGGCGGAGCCCCAGGTCCAGATTGACACGAGGGCGAAGAGACGAAGAGCGTAGCGCGTTTCGGATATGAGCTTTGAGAGGGCGAGTAACGGTGGCTTCGATGACTGCGACGACGATGATGACGACGAAGAGGATGCAGGGGTCTGTCCTCGTAGTTTGTGAAGGAGGAGCAAACGCAGACGGTTCCGAAGAGCGGTCGATGGCGAGGACGCGAGAAGGTGATGTAAAGCGTGTGAACCATAACCGATTACGGACATCGTAAGGTCAAGGTCATTCGATGAAGATAGCAAGCTAATTGAGAATAAGATGGACAAAGTCAGCAGGGAGCATTATTTCTACCTAGGAACTGGTTTTTCGAAAGCGAATACAGTGTAGTTCTAGTGACAATTGAACAAAAGAACAGAAAACTCGACTCACGTATTCAGCCTTGACATCGTCACATCAGCGCTCGAGAGCATTGCAACCGCCGCGTGGCACGGTGATTTTTCGCATGATGAGACTGCAGGCCGCGACGGCTTTGATTGCCCCGCGGGGTCTATCGACGTCCCCGCAATCGCATCCTCATTCTTCGCGATGACAGCCTCTTCCTCACCAGGAGGTGGTGGTTGAGGTGAAGAATCTGCAGAATCTGCCATGCTGTATGTGCCTGTTTAGTTCAGCCTGGCGGCTTGCCAATGGAAGGATGCAATGCGACGCGACGCAGCTCTTATCTATATACTTTTGTGCTGTAACTGTACGACTGCGCAGTTGGTTTCCGATGCAGCTGATAATAGCCCGATAGGAGGAAAGATACCGAGGTTCGGACGGATATCGGGACGGGAGCCAACCGTAGAGTCGATAGACTATCCGAGTAGCGTGACATCACGTGCAGCGGTCGATCTATACAGTAGTACGCGTCGGTATTATTTTATCTTTATTACGCTTCGAAACGACCATGTTCTGAGGAAGTGTTCAAGTCAGGAAGACCCAGAGATGTCTGAAGGTCTTCTCATCAACGAAGATACCATTGGGAATGACCCATAATGATGAATGAGGCATGAAAAAAAAAACTAAAATACAGGCCCAGACTATCACCTCGTCCTAACGTCACGGTTCAACCTCCCCTAACTGGCTGTTTGCCCTTATCGTTTTTGTCCGATTCCTCCTTCTTCTCCGTATCAGAACTGTCACTTTGCTCTCCTTTGGCCGCAGCATCTTTGGTTGCTCTGTCATCAGGCGCGTTCTCTCGCCAGGCCTCTTCATCCTCGTCAGAGTCAGAGCCGATGATTGATTCGTATGGAGGAGATCACGGGCGAGTGCATTTAATCCAAGGGAACACGGTCACCTCGAAATCTTCTGGGATTGGCGTGATGTGAAGCGCCGGGCCTGTTGCAAGCGAGAAAAAACGTGGTCCTCGACGGGACTCACTCCTGGGCGCATTGCGCGTTTCTGGACGTTCCTCTTTCTGCGGAAGGCGTCTCGAGTCCTGCTGCGGGGTTGCCTCATCTCGAGTGTTGTCAAGTGCCCTGCCCGATGGCCCATGTGGCGTATTGCTCGACCGGGCCGACTAGGGGGGCATTGAGACGGGAGAAGGTCCTGCATTCAGAATTAGCCCATGTGTCTGCTTGTTGACTGCGGCATGGAAACGTCAAGGGGCTTCAAGCACACACCTCTTTCAGTTAAAGGCTCCATTGTTCCTTGAGGAAGACGGTGAGCTGAGGAAGGACGATAAAACCACGTCCAAGAGGCAGGCCTGCTTAAGAACTGCAGGCTGCTGCGGCCAGATTCTGCAGAACAGGCTGCATGAGAAAGTTCTCTCGTGCAGCCTCCTGTCTGGTGAGTGAAATGACACTGCCAGAAGTTTTCACAGTCCTCATAGGGAGGTTGATACGGTCGTTCTCGGCGACATGCAACCACTGGGGGATGATCTCCCTGATGCGGGATCGTCAGGGCACTTTTGTGGAGGCCCTAGAATCTGGTAGATATTGATGGGTATGTCCAGATTTCATGAGGATGTGCAGATATTGATAGGTATGTGCTTCTCCTGGGATACACATCTTTTAGATGTGTGTATACTCACATATACTTGTGTATATGTGAGTATACTTCTGTAATCTTCCAGTAGAGCAAGATACTCAAGGTATGCAAAGTGTATATATAAGTTGGTTTCTGTGATGAACAAGGAAAAGATGGAGATATAAATAGTTGTTCGTCACTACTGTTCTGGCCTGGTCATCATTTTGACTTGCAGCAGGCGCCACTTACATCTCCTTCATGCATGGAGGTTTCCCACTATTCACCGTGAGCTCACGGTGATTACCGTCCCAGCCTGATCATGATTTTGATTTCCAGCGGGCGCCACTTGTAGATCCTTCACACACATAGAAATTTCCTACCATTCACTACGAGCTCATACAGTGAATTGTCCACCGAGCATACTACCTGTTTTCGGGAATTTCCATGAGCTGCACATTCATCAAATGGAATAGACTGCTCCCCATCTTTGTTATTATTCACTGGCTGCAGATGTCACTTTCTCCTGTCCAAACTTAACATGTGACCTCACTTATGCACATAAGGGGATGGTAGAATCCTAATGGTTTTGTGCTATACGAGCACTCTACCTTTTTGTCTATATTCTCCCACCAGAGAGTTAGTCAAGTGGATAACCTTTATCACTGTTCTTGATACCTGTCCTCTGGCCATGGTAGATAATTCAACACAGCATCTTACTCTAGCAGAACAGAACAAAATAAAACCATCCAGCATACTGCTAAACTGGTGTTTCTTTGCACGTTCTTTCGAGGCATGATATACTTCATCAAGTGCAGTCTTCTGATTGGCGGAGACTTCTTTTAAGGGTCCTCGCGATCTCGGCCAATCGCCGGGCTGCCCGGCATCGGGTCCCGCTGGTTCCGTCGGGCGGCATTGGCGACTGCGGTGGGCCAGCCTTGGCCTCGCATCGAGCAGCAATGCGAGTAATAAATAATAATAGCAGACTATCCATGGATTAATTATCCACAGTGGGACAGGATTAGTTGACTACTAATTCAGTACTGTATCGACTCTTCCAGATGAAAATAAGCAGTGGAATAGTTGCGTATAGACTACTCCGTACTCCGTTTACTAGTTGATAACTGTTTCTAGGGGTTCGTTCTTAGCCGCGGTGCCAGTGCTGCGTGCAACGGAGCCCCAGGCCGAGGCATCGATCCGTCGCCAGCTCATCCATCAGCCCCCAGATCCTCCGTACTCCGTATTCCACCTGCCAGCTGAGCTCCTCCTCCACCCGCTCCTGCCTGCACCGCACCGCACCTTCACCTCCACCACCGTGTGTGGCATCGGGGATAATAATAATCTCTCGTGTCTCCTGGTGAGTGCACTGCTCAATTCATCCAGTCTGATCCTTTCTGGCGTTGCCTTCCGGTCGTCCCGCGACTCGAACCGTCTCGGTGGTTGCAACTCGTGAGGTCGTCCCGGTAGCTCAGCCGCGCCAAACCTTGCCTGATTGATAAATAAACAACTCCGCCCGTTCCCTTTTTAACCCCCGCGATTTTCCCAGTTACGCTGGTGACAAACCTCTTTGCTGATGTTGTGCATGAACAGCGAACTGCCCTGCTGAAGTGTCGCGCTTCTAGATTACACGCCCCTCTAGTCCGTTCCCCGCCTAGACGCACGTCATAATGTCGGTGAAGATCCAACAGGAGACTATCCGCACGAGCGGAGTCAAGCCAGAGGATCTGGCGCATAAAGTGGGCGAGCGCTTGACGGGAGGCAAGACCCAGACGGGCTACCTCGCGGTATGTACAGCCTATGTCCGAACGACAACTGGTTTAAGAGAGGGAGGTCCCTAAGAAGCCTTTTTTTGCTCACGTTAGCTGCAGTTCTACCTCAGACAGCTGCAGTCGAACCCGCTGCGCACCAAGATGCTCACGTCGGGTGTGCTGTCGGCTCTACAGGAGCTGCTGGCATCGTGGATCGCGCACGACATCAGCAAGCATGGCCACTACTTCAGTTCCCGCGTGCCGAAGATGGCGCTCTACGGGATGTTCGTCAGTGCTCCTTTGGGCCATTTTCTCATCGGCATTCTGCAGCGAATCTTCGCGGGCCGGACGAGTCTGCGGGCCAAGGTTCTCCAGATTCTCGTCAGCAACTTAATTGTATGCAACCAGTTTCCTTCCTTTCCTCCCTCTGTTTACTGCTTACTGAACCATGTCATCCGGCAGGTCTCCCCCATCCAAAACGCCGTCTATCTCGCCTCCATGGCCTTCATCGCCGGCGCTCGGACCTTCCACCAGGTGCGCGCCACCGTCCGCGCCGGCTTCATGCCAGTCATGAAGGTCAGCTGGATCACGTCGCCGATCGCGCTGGCCTTTGCGCAGAGGTTCCTGCCGGAACACACCTGGGTGCCGTTTTTCAACCTGGTCGGCTTCGTCATCGGCACCTATGTGAACGCTCACACGAAGAAGAAGCGTCTCGAGGCGCTCAGACGGGTATGCCAGCCGTTCCTTATCTTGTCACAGAGTGTGTACCGCTAACATTTCTACGGCAGCAGTATGACCAACAACGTCGAGGAGGCGCTCCTGGCCCTGGAGGCCCAAGCAGTGAGTACGGCCGAAAGAATAATTAGATCTGCGTTAGTCGTCATGGACACACGGACTCGATGACCAAATATATAATCTAGAGTGGTTCTCTGCCTGACTTGACTATCTCTTGCAAAGATAGCAGCAAATATTTCCTCGCGAGTGATCTCCAAAAATCTTTGCCCCATCTCACGCGAAAAGAACGAACCATACTGACTGCCAAATTTCATGCCAAATTCTAAAAAAAAAAAGACTGGCTGGCTGGTTTGATCGATTGCAAGTTGGGGGTATTCTTTTTTTTTCTTTTGTCATGACATACCTGGTATGGTATGGTATGGTGAAGAGGGGTTTCTATCTGTCTGGTCTGGGATACAACAACGGGATTCCTTGCTGTGTTTTTTTTTTGGTTGATTTCTCGATTTCTTGATGTTGGGTCTTTTTTTTTTCCTGTTTGTTTCTTCGTGTGTTTTGGTTTTCGGTGGATTTCTTGGTTGGATTTTGTTTCGGTGGATTTTGTTATTAATTTAGTTACCTAGGTAGTTATTATTATTATTATTGTTACTCTCTTGATTGATTGGTCTCTTGATTGATCTCTTATCACGATGTGTTACGAAATACTAGGTAGGTACCTAGGTAGGAAATAAGGAAGTATGAAGGAAAATCTTTCTTTCGTTTATTCATTTGTGATTTCATCATCAGAGAATTCTTGTTGAAAACCTCCAATGCGATAACAATATCATGCCCTCGACTGACTGGGTTCCCTATCTAGTTATCTAGTTATTTTTACGACACTTGTCATCAACTCATTCCACCTCCATCGCTTCCCCCGCGTTGTTCTTCCCCCCTCGCTTCTGCTGCACCCAGCCGACAAAGTCATCGAGCGTCCCGGGCCAGGCGCCATCGGCGCTCCACCAGCTGAAATTCTCGTCCTCCTTCGTCTTGCGCATGAACACCTCCGTCTGCTCCCAGAGGTCCTTGTTCACGGGCCTCTTGCCTCTTTCCTCGAGGAACTCGAGCCACCAGTCCAGCCATGGCGTCGTGGGCGTGTTCCATGGAATCCCGCCGTTGGCCTCCGTGAAGAAGAGCTGCCACTGCTCTGACGCGATTTCGAACGTCAGGTTGCGTTGGCCTTGCAGTCGGCACAGTGGGAATGCGTAGCGGTACACCCGGCGGAAGACGTCGGGTTGGGATGTGATGCGGGTGCGAAGCGTGGCGGCGTGGGAGATCATCTTCTCTATCGAATCGCAGCTGTTGTGACAGTTAGATATTACACCAGCCAGTCTAGCGGGCGAATCTCCTTACCCGACGGATTTCCAACCCTCGACGAACCCCTCTCGGGTGAATTCGCCCATGGATGGGGACTTCAGCAGTTCGGCAACGCCGAAGCAGGCCACTTCATCCAATCGTACTTGTATGTCGCCCAGAAATTTCATCGCTCCTTCGATCCCGATCGTGTCTGGGTTGTCCTCAGGTGCATCTGAAGCTAGGTTAGAAAGGACGTGTTATCATATCAGAAGCAATAGTAATACGAACCTCGATAGCTGTCGAATATCTTATTTAAAGATGAAACGGCCGAGTTGGCCCCTGCTGTCTGTGCACTTTGGAAGTATCTGCATCATTGCACGTTAGCATCAGAATTTCCAGATTCTGTAATGCATGAACGAGTAATAGTGCAATTTCAGGGTCCTCGAATCATAACACGATCTGAGAGCAACGGGAAAACGAGAAGAAAGACTCCTTGGGCACTAGAGTCGGCGTTCGAAATCCTTGTTTTGGTTTCTCTATAATAAGAGACCCGAACAATTCCAGGTAGAACTCCAGGATTTTTGCCGATGTCGGCTATCACCGAACTCAAGAGGAACAGAGTGCCAGACACCAATCGAGTCTTCCAAGTTCCATCAAGAAAGGAACTGCTGCCGCGATCATAAAACATATTAAGCAAGCAGAATCCTCGCATTGAGCCAGATATACGCTATTGCAAACTGAGGCATGCTCATGAATGATTGCCGTCGGGTTTCTGCTCACGATCTGGCATGCGACCGTAGACATCCCAATGTGATACAGACTTAGAAGCAAGAGAAGCGGAGTCTCTTAATACTGCATCACAGCTTCTCCTTCAAAAGATCCATGCAAAGACTCATAGAACCAAGGAGCCTGTAAAAGGAATCAAGCATATAAAAAGGAGAAAGGAAAAATCGAAGACAAATAATTAAGAAAGAAAAGAGAAGAACAAAAATCATACATACGCATCAACCGCCTGTTCTACATTCCACCCGTTTGATCGCAGGAACTAAACCAAACGAGGCAAACAAGTCAGCTAGTCTTTCTCGTAGGCAATGTATATCATCATTATCACCACTTTGGCACGGTATCGGAGACGGTAATGGACAGTACCAAGTAAAGGTGAAGCCCGCTGATCAACATACCTTGGCAGCAACCGAATCTTTGGCTGAAGTGAAATTCACGAATTGCGCTATGTATTGTTTCTGAGTGCTGGAATAAGGAGGCATGGCTGGGTGAGGAAGGCTGAGGAGAGAGGGGCGTATGAGGGGCGTATAATTCAGCAAGTCGAGGGACAACGCAAAGCGAGTGAGGCAGAGAACGGGTCTCGATGGGTCTCTATATCGAGTAGTGAGATAATCACAAGCAAAGACCGCTCTGTTTACTGATCTAATGATTGGGGAGTTGTTCAAGGATGGAACTCGAAATACGGTAAAGTAATAATGTCATTCATTGGGTCAGTTGTCCATACCCGATTCGGAGAATTGGCCCGCACTTGCCCTCGACGCCACTTTTCACGTGCAGTCACGCGACCCGCTTCACTTTTCCAGCAGATCGTTAGAAATACCTCTGTTAAGCAGGCCAGCAGAGCAGTCAGAAATATGGTTTTCTTAGATCCTCTAGCCTCGGAGAATGCTACACTACTTTGCATCAACGATATGTCGTCTCTTGCTAGCCTTCTACCCCGCCTGGCTTACGTGGAGGTACATGTACACATCAGTAGAGAGCACATATGATTTGGATTGATATCGACATTTTGGTATCGAGTAATATACTGGATCTAAAAGCCAAAATCCCATACACAAGCATTTCATGACTTTTTGTTAAGCCCGTATTCACGCCAAACTCCGAATACAGATTTTAACCGCCAGAAATATTGTCTGCATAAGAAAACCATAATGAAAGATGTATTTTGGGATTTGGTCTTTTTAAGTCGTGGTGAAAAGTGTATCTTCCTGCTGGGTGTCAGACTGACACTCATTTCAAAGTCTCCAAGAATCCTTACCTCTCTCAGGTACTCTCCTATATCCGCCTGCCGGAAAACGGTGATGCCCGTTGGATCCAGTTTTCGCGCCTCAGCAGTCGATCGAGCCGTGATTCCGAATCCCTATATAACTGTTAGGAGTGCACGCAGAGGATAAAGCTGATTGGGACCTACCAGAGGAGTGTCGTCCATTCCAAGCACCAACACGCCCTGGTGCTCGGGGCAATCGTCACTCCATCGGCCAACATGCGCTTTGACAACGTTGCCTCCATAGAGATATGGCATCTCTCCATTCTGCTTGATCCACACCTTGTACCTCGCGTGCGGCGCGATCACATCCAATGCGGTAATGTGCAGCCTGAACTTTCCGGTCTTCGTGAACTTGCCGATGCAGGTGCCCAGCGAGAGGAGGTTTGGACGTGCGATCGAGGTCGCCAGATTGGCTATTGACAGACGCACGTAGTATACTCGAGAGCCATGGAGGCGGAAAACGTAACGGTCGTTGGAAGCTGCTTCGTCGGACGAGGCTGGAGGCGCGATCAGGTGGTTCAGCGAGCGGCCGGTGTAGTTGGCCAGCTTCGAGAACATGGTCTTTGTCTCTTCTTCTGTAAGGGGACGCATTTTGAATGACGGAATAACAAGAACTTCTTCTAAAAAAGTATCCTCTCACCAAGTCTTGAAAAACATAAGTAGATGAAGCTGATGAAGCTCCCCAGACAAAAATCTAGACGGTGGAGCCCGCACCTCCGCTAGCGTTGAAATCTTGGCACCGCTGGAAAAAAAAAGTTATGCCCGCAAGCTATCAAGACCAGACCACAACAATTCTGTGCGTTTCAAGGCCTCGACAAAGACCATATGGCTTCAGGAAGAGCCACGAAGAGAAGGCGTCTTAGTCCTTCTGACGATGAAGCATCGCCGCCCCCGACCTCCAATGGAGCCTCAATGAAGGACTTCTACGGCCGCGCCGTCGAATGGGACCTCGAGCAAGACTACGAACGTCGTCCACGCAAAGCGAAGAAAGATAAAGAAAAGACGAGACTACCGATCAAGACTGCTGATGGGACTATTCAACATGTGGAGGAGCCAAAGGCTGAGGAGGAATCGGACAGCTTTCTGGACACCGACACCGGCGAAGAGGATGCCGCCGAGGAGACTGTAGCTGAGGAGCAGGTCCAAGAAGAGGCTCCAAAGGTCCCTCTGAAGGTTCAAATCATTGAGGCAAAGGAGGAGCTCGCGAGAATTGCAATGCTGATTAACGAGGATCCTGAAGAGCATGTGAGTTCTTTCAAAAAGCTAGCGGATATGGTGGACAAGGACACGCATCCAGCGATCAAAAAGCTGGCCCTCGCGACGCAAGCGGCGGTATTCAGGGATGTTATTCCAGGTTACAGGATTCGCCCTCTGAGCGAGGAAGATATGAAAGAAAAGGTTTCCAAGGATGTACGGAAACTGCGAAACTATGAGCAGTCGCTGCTCTCCGCGTACCGACGCTACGTTCAGCAATTGACCTCGTTCTCTAAAGGGACAAAACAAGAACAAGACAAGGATGATGGCGGTATGAGGTCGGTCACGATTAATTGCGCATGTAGCCTCTTGCTTGCCGTGCCGCATTTCAATTTTCGCACCGAGCTACTCAAGATCCTGGTCAATCGACTCTCGAAAAAACATATCGACGCGGACTTTGTCAAGTGCAGAGAAACTATGGAAGAGATATTCGAGAAGGATGACGATGGGATTGTTTCGTTGGAGGCCGTGAGCCTTCTTTCAAAGATGATGAAGGCAAAGGAGTACAGGATCCATGAGAGTGTGCTGGACACATTTCTCCATCTGCGGTTGCTCTCTGAATTTTCGTCCAAAGGCTCGAAAGACAAGATCGATCGTCAATCCGAGGAACCCACCTTTAAAGGCAAGAAGATCAAGGCGAAGCGAGAATTTAAGACTAAGAAGGAGCGCAAACTGGAGAAAGAGCGCAAGGCTGTCGAAAAAGACATGAAAGAAGCCGATGCACTCGTCAGCCATGAGGCACGGGACAAGAACCAGGCCGAAACTCTCAAGCTTGTTTTTGCTACGTACTTTCGAATTCTCAAACAGCGCATTTCCAATCTCATGGGAGCTGTGCTGGAAGGTCTGGCGAAATACGCTCATCTGATCAACCAGGACTTCTTTGGGGACCTGCTCGAAGCACTTAAGGATCTGATCACGCAGCTAGAAGCGGAGGAAAGCATTGAGGAGGATGCGGAAGACGAGGAGGAGGAACCTGTCGCAACCAGGAACTCCGCCCGAGAGGTCCTTTTGTGCACCATCACCGCGTTTGCGCTGCTCGACGGACAGGACGTCAGCAAAGCTGCCTCTTCCCTTCACCTTGACCTGAGTTTCTTCATCACGCACCTTTATCGCGCTTTATACCCTCTTTCCATCAACCCGGATATCGAGTTCAATCCAAACAAGTCTCTGCGGCTGCCTGATCCCAACTCCTCAGATGCCAACGGAAACGACAACAACACCGTTGATCAATCTCGTCGGAAGAACAAGGTTAATTTCCAGACCCCGACGGTCTTGCTCCTCCGCTGTCTCCAATCGATCCTCCTGGCTCGCACCCACGGCGTCCCGCCTCCGATCCGTCTCGCCGGCTTCAGCAAGCGCCTGATGACAACGGCCCTCCAGCTGCCAGAGAAGTCCTCCCTCGCGATGCTCTCTCTGATGGGACGTGTCGCCAAGCAGCATGGACGGAAGATCGCGCCGCTCTGGCACACCGAAGAGCGGAAGGGCGACGGCGTCTTCAACCCGTTTGCCACTGCTGTGGAGGAAAGCAACGTCTTTGCGGGGACGGTCTGGGAGGGCGAGCTTTTGCGGCTGCACTACTGCCCGCAAGTCCGGGATGCGGCGAAGGAGATTGATAAGATGATCGCATCGGTGAAGTAGGCTGGAGTCATGGTAATCCGATTCAGATTCAGATTTAGTTTCATACTTGTTTATAGAAGTGAGAAAATGAGAAAATTTGCAGCTGTTTCCTGATCATTTGTCTTCTCTCTCTCTCTCTCTCTCTCTCTCTCTTAATTATTTCGTATTCAACTATAAATAAGACATGGATTTAAATCTTTGTAGCAGATTAGTTTCCCAATGTGTATAGAGGGGATACATCTCCCGGACACTTTCCATAAAAGGAGAAGAGAAGAAAGGAGGGAAGTCTAGATTGAGATTGTGCTGTATACAATAAGTCTTGTTTTGTCCCATCCCATCCCCAGACTGCATCCTGCATCCTGCAACATGTGCAGCATGATATGGACTTCTTTACAAGAGACAATGAATGAGGATTTCTAAACACCACGAAATTCTTATCTTGTCTTTATTTTCCTGTGAGTCTAGGTAGGTAGGTAGATATCTGTGTGCGTTAATTCCTTCCTACACATATCTAATGGAGACCTCCCAGATAGCGCAAGTGAAGGACAGAGGGATTTATACTCATGGGAGTTTTTTTAATTTCTTTTTTTATTTTTTATGTATCTATGTGCATTAATTTCTACACATATGATAATGGAGGCCTCCTGGACTGTGCAAGTGTCAACGCAGGAGGATTTTAACCTGCATGATATGATGCAGGAGGCCTCCCTAACTGCGCAAGTGATAAAACAGAGCATTTAAAGCGTACTATTTTCACTTCTAAGTCCGTATAATATGATAGTGGAGGTCCCTTGAACTGCATATGTGAGAAGGAGAAGGAGAGAATCTAAGCCCATGAACCCATTTTCATTATCATTATTTTTTTCATTTTTTATTTACTACATACATGATGGGCATGGGAGTTCAGGAGGCCTCCTGCACCATATGATATGATGCTGGAGGCCTCCCGAACTCCGCAAGTGACATGATCATTAATTTTTTTAATTTTTTTTAATTTTTTTTTTAAAAAAAAAAGGACGACCCAACCCCCCTTGTTCATCAAATCCAGTTGTCTTCGCTGTGTGCCTCGTCATACCAGCTTGCTCCCGAAAACTCTCTGGCATCAGCCGTCGTAGGGGTCTTAGGCCGCTCCGTTGAACGAGCGAGCAGCGGAGGGGCGGCCTGCTGCTCCTGCATCTGCTGCCGCAGCAGCTCACGCTCACGCATGATCTGTCTCTGGTATGTGGTGCGCAGGGCTGGATGGACCATCGTTGGGCTTGGGCTCCGGTCGCCGCTGCCTTCGGCCACATCCTGGGGAGGGTACTGCAGTGGAGGTACGTCGGGGACATGGCAACTGCTGGTCTCCTCAACACGGCCTCTCTTCGAATCATCTCCTCCCCGGATGGGAGTCTTCGGCGGCGCCTTGCTATTATTGGCGTTGCGATGGTGCTTTCCAAAGCTAAAGTACCCTCTCCTATGTGGTGTCGACTTGATGGCCTCATTCTTGCCTTTCTTCTTATTCTCCTCTGCAGCAGATGACGTTGTCGTGTTCATCATCATCTGTGCAGGGCGTGGGTGAAGATCTCCATCTTTCGTTTCCTTCCTTCCCTTTGGAGGTGGACTGCCAGTCGTCTCCAAATGCCGAGCCCAACCAACATTCATGCGGTCCCTACTATCTCCTCTAGAGACAATGCCGTCCTCACTGTGTTCACTCTCATGTTCTTCTGATGGTGTGCGAAAAGAAACTCTAGGTGTTGGCGTGGTCTCACTTTCAGTATTGGAGCTGGCAGCAGGCATCTCAGAAGACCGCATTGTCTTCAGCTCTGATTGCGATTCCTTTTTCTGCGGCAGGAATTCCGGAGGGAGAGGCCGGGTTGGTGTGATTCTGTAAGCTAGCTCTCTGTGAACATGGGCAACCTCTGCCGAGAGACTGTTCATTCTTGCGTGTAGGTGCGCAGACTCCTTTTTGATAAGCTCAGTGTGTGCATGGTCCATTCTGCGGATCTCTTCACGAAAGCCGTTGAGATCCTCTCGCAGCTCCGAAATCAGTTGATTCAAGTCCATGGTGGATTTGCTATGTGCTGCCACGCTGGTCATGAGAGCCCGAGAGCTCTCTCCCAGACTGTCCACATTTTGTAAAACCTCTTTAATCTGGTCAAGGTTCCTCATCACCTGGTCAAGCATCCAGTTGTTACCATCACCAAAGACCTTGGTAAGTCTTGTGACAGTACTGTTAAGGTGATGATGCAGTGAAAATCCAATGCCAGCTAACTGTTGTTCTAAAGTCAGGCTGCTCTGATAGCCTGGTTGCGAAGGAGCAGGCACATACCCACCATAGTCAGTCGTACTAGCATGAGAAGCTTCGTTGTCGAGATTGCTCAGACCCTGGCTATGTTGGCTACCTCGGAGGGCGTGTGTTTCAGACTTGGAAGCAGAGGAGCCTGCTTCACCGCTCGAGATGCTGAGGTCTTCGGACTTTTTCCCTTTTCTACCAGCAGTCCTTCTGCCAGACTCCTCTTCAATGAGTGGAAGACCGTGTGAATACTGCAGCTGAGCATTTGGATCTCTTTCATGCGACTTTTCTTCTGTTACACTGCCAGAGTGGTTGTGCATGTGGAGAGTATGCATTGGATCCTGTTCGTGATAGAGCACATTTGGATGAGCCTCTCGGCGACCTATCTCAGTGCTGTTTCTTTCTTTGGTATGTGTCATCTGGCTTTCATCTTTCTCTTCCTTCGTACTGACAACTCTCTGCAGTTCTTTGACGGCATTAGGCTGACCACAACTGCGACCTGTCGTACAGAAAGGAGAGGCATCATCTAGCGTCACGTCTTTCTCTCTCTCAAGCGGTGCAACATATCTTGGGGGAAATTCTACTTCAGGAGAAGAGAACCCTGTGTGTTCACTCAGGGGTACTTCTGGCTTCTCTGACTTTTCTGGTGTCCAGAGCGCGAATGGGGCAGTCGACGCTGCAGGAACAGAGTAAGCAGTGTGAGTTGTCGATTCGCTTGAGCGTGGAAGCGCGGGGCTCTTCTCTTGACTACGGCGCGAAACAATATTCTCAGATATTGAGTTGGCTGGATTGAAAATTCCTAGGGCTGGATTTCCTGGACTGGGCAACGGCCAATCCCAGTCTGGAAAATCTGGCGGCGATGTGTCTTTGACACTTTTCTTCGTGTCCTTGCTGGCTTCCTTGATAATATCTTTCAGGCTTAGCTTCGATTTCAAGGTCTTGATCATGGATTTCTTTTCCTTCAGGCTCTTGGCCTCCGCAACCTTCACATCTGCCAACGTCGAGGAAGTTTGACTATCGTCGTCTGTCGGGACTCCGGAAGGATCGGTGGACGACCTGCCAGCAACGTCGTGTGCCATCGCCGATGAGGATTTTGACGGAGCAAGGACCCTGCCCGCTGGGCGAGGCCGTGGCATAGCGATGGCGAGATCCTCGTCGTAGTTGAGACCATGTAACGTCGTGGGCCTTTCCGCTAAAGTCGTCGTGGCACCGGGCTGGAGGACGGGAATCCTCAAGTGTCCAGTTTGCGGTGAGGGATGCCCGTGGACAGTCTGGTGGTCGGTAGCATCAGTCGACTGTTGCTGCTGCAACAGCCTTTGCTGACGACGCTCCTTCTCCTCCGCCCAGGCGTTTCCTACTTTTTGAGAAATCGCAGGAAACTCGAACTGGAAGGACGAAGCATCGAACAGATCAGACAGATCAGACAGATCAGAATGACGAGCATTTTCGTCATGACTCTCGCTGTCCATGATTTCGTGAAATGCTCTACATCCAACCAATACAAGGAAAGAGTTCACAGGAGGATGCAGATCAGATGCGATGATATCGATGAGATGGATGAGATCGATAAGACGGTGGAGTGGATAAGGTGGATGGATGGGTTGAGAAGAAAGAAGAGATGGGTTGTGACGGAAAGGACGGTGTGCAGTCAGTGAGAGTGAAGAGAAAGAGGAGGGACGTGAAGAAAGACAGACAGCCAGTCAAACCAGCATGAAAAAGACTTGGCACAGAAGAAGACAAGGCAGAGAGACCTTCAAAAGGCTTCAAATCAGTTCCTGTCCCATCTATTGTCAATGTTGCTATGGGAGATTTGCCTGTTGCCTTCACCAGGGCGGAGTTTACCGCGTTGTTTGTGCAGTCTCCTGAAGGACAGTCAACAACAAGCCCTAAAGAAGCGACAGCAAGTGAACTATCGCATCAAAGAACAACACAGCAGCATTTCCTGCCTGCCCCTGTCTTATGTCACTGACTAATAGCGACTACAGTTCGAGAAAGACCCAGTGAAGCGATTCGAGAAAGGAAAGATTCTAGGTCTATATCCTCTTGCCCAAGGTGAAGTCGACCAAAGCCGATATCTACAAGCCTGCCTCGTGAACCATAACCGGACGGAGTCCTCCGTCCTCGAAAGGAAAGATCCTTCATATTCTTTTTTCTTTTTTTTTTGGGATACTGATCTGTTTAAACGATATACAGGACGTACGCATCGAATCACTCGTGAGCCCGGAACCAGCCAGCAAGCAAAGCACCTTCACATCTGCATATCTGTTGCAAATTCAGCCAAGGAAAAAAAAGGCGTAGCCCGCCAACAATATCGTATTTATATCTCACTGCGGGCAGGAAATGAAGGAGGAGAAGTAGCAGCTGCAGCCACAAAGCTGATTTCGACGACCACTGGTCGGACATGGTCATCGTCTCCAGTAAGGCAGTCAGTCAAACAAGTTGGATAATGGTGACGGATGAATTCATACCTGATCTAATCTAAAACCTGTCATCCATGCCATGTCGCTATGTAGTAGTAGTAGGTAGCATTTGTAGCTCCAACTCCACTCCACCAACATAAGAAATTAGTTGCATAGAGAATGTAGAGAAGAAAATAATGAAGCACTCAGAACGTCCAATAGGATTGATTTATTTTATTTATTTCATTTGCTGTGCTTGATTCAAGACTTCACTACGTCGTCTTTCAGTTTCGGAATCGCCTGGCAGAATTTACAGACTAGAGGAATCACCGAAGTCACATAGCTATTGGCGATGAAGGCGACGTCAAACTTCTCCTTTTTTTTTCTTTTTGTCATTGTTGTAGACTCAGGGAAAAAAGCGTCAATGTGTGCACACACTTCTTCCTGGTCTGCGCACATATATAGAAAAGTCCTACAACACCTATCAAGTGGGAAAAAAAAACCGATCACAGTTACCAACCACAGAACGATCGGACTGACTGACTGACTTGCCAAGACCAAAAAGCCCTATCCTAACACCTAACTACCTAGTGTCGAAGACTAGAAGGAGATCGATCATATTATTAAGAGGCTAACGACTGCTCTATATTTCGAAAGCAAATAATAAGAAAGCTGGAGGAAGAACAGAATCATAGGCTTTTGATAAGCCGAAAAAAAAAGCCCCCCAACCAAAAAAAATTTGGTAGATTTCCATCACCTTCCTTTCGTCGTAGGTAGCTGCAGGCTTCACAGCCAGATCGCAAGCTCCCAGAACGCCGACAATTGTTAAATATCTCGAGGATATCAAACGTTGCACTGTATACAATACATCTGATGGATACTCTTAGGACTTTTTTTTTGAACTTTAAATTATCATTCATCTCACTTCGAGTGTAAGGCAATTCCATTCCATTCCATTCCACTCACTCACTCATTCACTAACTACAATGGTGAATCTGGTGAATCAATCTCAGTCTGGACAGGAGGAATGAATATGCGTTACATGAAGGAGAGAGCTGAGAAAAAATAATCAGAAAAGAAAAGGAGAGGAAAGGAAAGGAAATTCGTCAAAAGGCCACACGATCGATATATACTGGAATACAGGAATAGCGGAGAGTAGATAGACAAACTTCACCATCATCAATCAAACACTCTTCAAAGGGGTATAATAATATCCACGCCAAACATACGCAATCAAGGGAACAGCAATAATGGTCACTAATACTGCAACCAAGAAAAGCGTCCTGATGTACGTTAGTGTGCGAGGGCCAATGGGTTGTCATTCTTCATCTAAAGGAAGAATAATATTTTTTTAAATGGATAAATCCAGTAGATAGAACCGAAAATGGCATTTCTTACTGGGAGGGCTTCGCACGACGGAAGGGCGCAAAGAGGCTGCCGAAAAGCGCCGTGAAAATCGTACGGAAAAGCACTTTAATCCAGTTGTCTGACTTGGTCAAAGATATCGTCTTGATGGAACGGTCGCCGGCAGACCGCGCATCTTCCTCACGGGAGACAGGGGTAAGAGCACCATCTGTCTTCTTGTCTGCAGCAGGTCCAGAAGTAGTAGTAGTCTCCTCAACCACTTTGGCCGGCTCTTCAGTCTCTGTGGCCGGGCCGGCCTTGGAGGTTTCCTGCTCCGCGCTCGCTTCGGGTTGGACCGAGCTTTCAGCCCGTGGCTGGTCAGACAAGAGGTGCACGGCGGAGGCTGAACCCCCAAGCTGCTTCAGAAGCGCCTCGCGATCGCTGGCCAACAATTTGAGGGCTGGATCAGCTTCAGACTCAGGCGTCGGCGAGTCTTGAATTGCAAATGCCTCCTTGTTTTGAGCCGCCTCTGACGTAACTTCAATTGCAGGAGCAGGTGCTTCGGTGGAAGGAAGAACAGTCTGCTTTTCGACTTCGACCTCTTTGGCCTGGACGGTTTCAGTCTCCACAGCCGATGACGCTGGCTCGGAAGACGAGGCAGACGCAGCTGCAACTGCAACCGCTGCAACTGCTGCAGCGTCTTGGAGAGCATCAGAGGTCAGAAGTTGCTCCACCGCTGGCTCGTCCTTTACCGGCTCAGGCTGAGCGGCGACGTCTGCAGTCGAGCCAGAAGCCTGGGTCTCTTCGACCACCTCTTCCTTGACGGCCTCGCCTTCGGCAGGGACCGGTTCTTCCAGAGGAATCTCTTCACCATTAACAGCCGCAGCCTCGACTGCTTTCTCCGCCTCAGATTCGTCAATCGTCTTCTCTGTAGTCTGATGCTCAGCAGCAGTGTCATCCGCATCAACTGTCTCGGTGACTGCTTCTTCGGCAACAGCAACCTCAGGAACCGAAACCCCATTGGGCTCAGCATCTGCTTCCTTCGTCTCTACGGTCTCAACAGCTTCCGTAGCACCGACTTGATCCTCAGTGGCGGGCTGTTCCTCAGAGAACTCTTCAACAGCAGAGGCCTCAATATCGTTTGCAGATTCTGTCGGAGGCACAGAAGCCTCCACCGGCTCACCTTCCTCTGCAGCAGCAGGGGCTTCCGTTTCCACAGCTTCTGATGTTTGGTCCGTCTCTGTGGATTCGATTGGCGTCTCTTCAACAGCCTGGGCCGGTATGTCGTCGGCATTTTCAACTTCCTCCTGAACATCTCCGGACTTTGTCTCTTCGGCAGGAGCCTCAACAGGCTCGGCCTCAACCTCGGCGTTTTCAGGTTCCACTTGGCCTTCCACAGCCACTTCCTCGGCATTCTCCTCAGGTACACCCTCTGGGATCTCTTCAGTGGCGGCTTCCTTTGTGTCAGCGTCAGGCTCTGCTGCTTCAGGCTCGATTTCTACAGCAGGACTTTCAACTGCTACGTCTGCCGTAGTCTCTTCAACTGCGGCAGAAACATCCTCGGACGGCTCAGCGGGCTGAGCCTCTACCTCTGGAGCTTCTGTCTTTTCGGCTTCGACAGCTTCGTCGTGAGAAGGCTTCTCAGCTGTCGCTGACTGCACTGGTTCCTCAGATTCTGTCTGTGGTGGCTCTGTGGATTCCTCTGGCGCTGTTGGCTCTTCCAGCTCTTGAGATTCGGCGGGCTGTGCTTGCTCCTCGGACTCTACTGGTTCTGCTGGTTGTTCCTCTGCCTCTGCGGGCTCTATGGGCTGCTCAGGTTCTGGTTCTGCTTCGACCTCCTCGGACTGTGCAGGCTCCTCTGGTTCTGCTTCTTGTGCCGGCTCTGCCGAGGGTTCTGCGGATTCAACTGGCTGCGCAGGTTCCTCAGGCGCCGTCTCCACAGGTTCTGCAGGTTCTTCCTCAGTCTCTGCAGCTTCCTCAACCTTCTCGGGTTCCGCAGGTGTTTCTTCAGTCTCTGCAGGCTCTGCAAGCTGCTCGGATTCCGCAGGCTGTGCTACCTCCGTTGCTGGCTCCTCAGAATCTGCCGGCTGTGGAGGTTGCTCAGGCTCTGCTTGCTCCTCAGCCTGCGCTTGTTCTGCAGACTCAGGTTGCTCCTCAGCCGGTGCTTTCTCCTCGGGCTGAGCTTGCTCTTCGGGCTGCACTTCCTCTTCAGCCTGAGCTGGTTCTTCAGGCTCTGCTTGCTCAGGTTCAGCTTGCTCCTCAGGTTGTACTGGCTCCTCAGCTTGTTCCTCAGACTGAATAGGCTCTTCGGGCTCTGCAGACTCCTCAGCTGGTGCTGGCTCAGCTTGGTCTTCGGGTTGCGCTTCCTCCTCGGGCTGAACTTGCTCAGGCTGTGCTTGTTCCTCTGTAGTCTCCTTAGCTTGCTCTGGCTCAGCCTGTTCCTCAGACTCAATGGGCTCTTCAGCCTGTACAGGCTCAGCTTGCTCCTCTGGCTGCGCTTGTTCCTCAGGCTCTGCAGATTCTTCAGCTGGCGCTGGCTCTTCGGGCTCTGCTAACTCCTCAGCCTGTTCCTCAGCCTGCACGGACTCCTCGGGCTCAGGTTGCTCTTCGACCTGTGCTGGCTCTTCGGGCTGTGTTTCCTCCTCAGGCTGTGCTTGTTCCTCAGGCTCTGCAGATTCCTCAGCTGGGGCTGGCTCTTCTGGTTGTGCTGGCTCCTCAGCCTGTTCCTCGGACTGAACGGGCTCCCCGGGCTGCGCTTCCTCTTCGGGCTGAGCCTGCTCTTCGGGCGCTGCAGGCTCTTCAGCCTGTTCCTCGGCCTGAGCAGGTTCTTCGGGCTGCGCTTCCTCGGGCTGAGCTTGCTCTTCGGGCTGCACTTCCTCTTCAGCCTGAGCTGGTTCTTCAGGCTCTGCTTGCTCAGGCTCAGCCTGCTCCTCATCCTGTACGGGCTCGGCTGTCTCTTCGGGCTGTGCTTCCTCGGGCGGTGCTTGTTCCTCAGCCTCTGCAGACTCCTCAGCTGGTTCCGGCTCTGCAGGCTCGGCTTGCTCAGGCTCAGCCTGTTCCTCAGACTCGACGGGCTCTTCGGACTGAACTTGCTCAGGTTCAGCTTGCTCTTCAGGCTGTGCTGGCTCGGCTTGTTCCTCAGACTCCGCAGTCTCCGCCAGTTGAGCTGGCTCCTCGGATTCTACTGTCTGCGCCGGCTCCACTTCCTCAGCGCCAACATCAGTGCCAGCAGTGGTATCAACAGGTTCCGTTTCATTCTCTGCCGAATCGCCTTGCTCGGCCTCTTGAGACTTCCCGTCTTCACCAGCAGCTTCTCCAGAAATTTCTTCGACAGTTTCAGCGGGCTCATTCGGTTCTTCGGTCTTCTCTTCGGCGCCAGCATCTTCAGCAACATCGTCAACTGGTTTCTCGACTGCTTCGTCTTGTTCGGCTGCATCAGTCGTTTCTTGAGGAGCAGTCTCTTCGGCAGGCTCTTCACCCTCGGCTGACGGAGGTTGCTCATGGCCCTCGACATCTTCCTCTACAGCTGCAGCAACCTCAGTTTCCTCGGCCACATTCTCGACAGTATTGCTCTCAGCCCCAGCAGCTTCCTGTGCAGGTTTTTCCACTGAATCATCTCCCTTCTCTGCGGTAGGTTCTTCCGTTGTTTCCTCGGCGGTTGCTGGCTCTTCCTCGGGGACGGCATCGGCGCTGGTGTCATTTTCAGCGGGCTTGTCCTCCGCTGTCGCTACCTCCTCTGTGGCTGATTCGGCCGAGGGCTCTTCACCGTTAGGCGTGGCCTCTTCCTCGGTCGGTTTCACTTCCTCCTCTTCGACAGCAGGCTCAGTTGTTTCGGCCGTCTCCTCAGACGAACCTTCGGGGGCCTTCGTTTCGTCTTCGGCAGAATTTTCAGCTGGCTCGGCAGATTCCATTTGCGGGACTTCCTCCGAGTCCGCTACGTTGTCTTCTGCTGAAATCGCGGCAGGTTCGGCCACCTCCGATGATTGGGAGGCGTCAACAGGAGCCGGTTCCTCTTCTTTTCCTTCAGCAGCCTCTTCAGAGTTCTCTCCCGGAGCGACGTCTGAACTTTCGGAAATACCATTCGGTGCGTCCTCTGGAGGAACATTCTCTTCGCTTGTCGCTTCCACCTCGGCAGATTCCTGGGCCTCTGGACTATGATCACTTTCTTGTTCAGCTTCCGGCTCCTCCAATGGCTTCGTTACAGCAGCTTCTGCGGCCTGAGAAGGGTTTTCTGGCTTCTCATCGACAGTCTCTGCAGCATGGGAGTCGCTTTCCGCAGTAGAAACAGGCTCCTCCGCTTGCTCGATTTCGGCCAACTTGGACTCGGGGGTACCATTAGCAATGCCATTTGCTTCTGCTGCACCATCTCCGTTCGGTAACGCTGCTTCAGAGCCGTCCTCGCCCTTTGATTCGTCGACAACAGCCTCTGCTGCCTCCTCGGAGGGAATATCCTCAGCCTCGGCCGTAGCATCTGGTACAGCCTCCTCCTCTGCATGCCCATTAGTCGTAGCCTCCGCCTCCGTATTGGGTGGTTTGTCGTCAGAATCTGCGGTGGGGCCGACGTTCAGGACGTTGTGCGTGACGCCATCGTCATCCGTAACTACCAATGTGAGCTCTCAGCTTGACGTTTCTGGCCGACGGTCGGCCACTTACCAGTCTCTGCCTTCTCATCGTGAAACCAGGAATCTTCCGAGTCAAGACGGAATCTGTACTGGTACTTTCCGTGTGGGATTTGGAACTCGCGAGAGAAGATATATCCAGCGGCTTCGTTAGCCGAATCTTCTTCCGAAGGTTCCGCTAGCTTGGGAGTGAGCTCGAGGGGTTCCCATGCTGGATCTGAGAAAGTGCCAGCGACGAAAACAGCAGGGGTATCGGAGGGGCGGTGGATGGAAATAATAACGGTTTCTCCGGTTTCATCAGCCATAACGTCGTAACGGTCGTTAAATAATTACAACAAACAAAGACAAAAAAAATAAATGTGTAAGGTGATTTGGCTTGTGGAGAGTTCCTGTCTGTCTCGTCAAGCTTGGACCCGGGGGAACGCAAGTACACGTGCTAGAAGTACAGAGAGGTGTTAAACAGCTCCCCAGCTCGACGAGCAACAGGATAGGAATTGTTCAGTGGGAGGGTTATACACAGTGAAAGAGGTGATTGATGAGGGAGAGCGAGAGGGCAGAGAGAGAGGGGAAAGAAGAAAAGAATTCTAAGCAGCAGGAGTCAGGAAGAGTAGCAATAGGCGCGTTCGGTGGCCTGTCGGCTCACAGCGGAGTGGAGGGCACAATCATTGATTGGAGACCTCCGGACCCTCCTAGTAGAGACCTCGTTAGCACTTCACCGTGGGTTAGTAGTAGCGGGGACCTTTTTCTTGTTGTCACAGTGACAGGATCCTAGCGTCAACGCCAGGCTAGCAGAGTACTAAATTGGGGTTAGCAGAGGAGAATCAATCAAAAGAATGAGTCGGAATGGATTCTCGACGAAGCGGGACTCGAGTGTTGTCTTTCGTTCGACGGTCGAGCGCGGCGTGGAGGTCAGAAGGTCCTAGGCAGTGGGATGATCTGTAGGATGATGATGATCGTGCGTCGGGCGGCAGTGCGGCACCCGTCCAGACCAATTTCTCTTTCCTGAGCCGCTGCTTTTGGGCTTCGTGCAGACTTTCCATCGTCCATCTTACTGGTCTACAGCTCTACTATGATGACAGTACTGTCTACGAATGAGATTGCGGTGAATATTTTCCTGTACTCTATAAGGTTCTCGGCAGGTACCAAGGTTACCACACCCTACACCGTACCTCTCTGGGAAAATTCCCAAATACCAGGCGCGTCTGTTTTTTTTTTTTGAGTTTTTCCTACGAGAAGTTGGATGAGGGGCAGAACCGCACCGGCTACTGGAGCTATGAGGTCAAAGGTCCTACGAGCGTTCGAGGATTGTCTCCACTCGCGCGCCCAATTGTTCCTGACCGCATAAACGACCTCACGATGCATGCACATCACCACCCACAACCACACTATGATCCTCACCGCCCTCACTACCGGGTTCTCTGAGCAGACAAAAAAAGAAAAAGTCGGGAAAAAAAAGTTATCCAACTGCAACTGCAAGAAAATGTGTCTTGCATAGGGCATAGCTATAACTATCACTACTATGGAGCACTTCGTAGAACAAGGGTAACTTTCAGAGGCGCGAAGGTGGAGAGAATACCTACCTGATGCAAGCCTACGGAGTACTGCATAGAGTGCATACATAAGCGTCCTTGGCTAGCCTATGAGGACATATGTACTCCGTACAGTCCATACCTACCTAGATAGGTACTTAATGGAGAGGCGAGGGAGGATTGCAGTCGTTCGCAGACGATCATCATCCTTCATCCTATGAGACAAAATTCTACCAACCTACAGTACAGAATATATATACTGGCCGGTAAGTCCCAGCTGCAACCAACTGATTAGCTACCTACCTAACCATCCAATTCGAATTGAATGATAAGAGCATTTAATCCCACAACATACTTAACTAGGTCGTAGAACCTTCAATCGCTCTGGAGGGTGCTGTAAGGCACAAAAAATGCCACGTACTCTCGAGACTACTACAGGGCGCAACAGTCTCGTCCAAAGTTTGTTTCATGATAAGAACCGACAATGGCCACCGAGACACCTTTCGTATTAATTCTGAGATGTATATCCGATAAATGGCCTTGCCGTGGATGCCTGAGCCTGAGCCTTATGGCAATGACAATGACGAGTCATCGATCGCATCGCAAATATTCCTTGATGAAGGATTGCCATCTCAGAACTGAACGGGAAATAACCTGACTGACTGATGTGGATGACATCAGGAATCATATCAAGTCGTGATCATTCCCCTGCCATCATGCTCATGAGTCGTGATAATACACCAATCGTCATTTTCCACGTCGATGTGGATGGGGCCAGCAAGCAACGGCGAGCCGGGCGTGGAGGAAAGTCGAGTCATCACACCGCCTTGGCTTCGACACCTTCGTGCCTGACACGATGCCAGCCCATCGGAATCAGGTACCTACCTACGGAGTAAGTACTCTGTACGATTGTGCAATCCCACATGAATGAATATCACATGACTGGATATCGTGACTGTCCCGTGACCGGGGTGAAGTGGGCAGCTCGGTTGTGTCACCCATTTAAGGTTCTTTAGGAATAGAACGACGTGATTTGGCAATGCACTCAGATGGCCTGCATCCAATCCCATCCCATCATCGATCGATCCCCTTGCAGCAAACAACTTTAAACTACCGACACAGAAAGTGGAGATCAGCTCATACCTAGAGTCGCTCGCCCATGAGTATGACAGATCCTGGCTGACGAGCATACAGACAGGCCGCGCAAAACCTCAATCGCGTCTGTGGATATTAAGCAATGGGAAGACCGGGTGAAAAGGAGGCAGAAGAAACCATCCAGAATAGGAACGGACTGGAAACTGGAAGAGCCAAGCAGAGCGTGCAACCCATAGACACTCTGAACCACATGATACCAATACATCTGAAGAATAATTACTTATGACTATGCCGTTTTCCTTGACCCTTGACACCGTTGTACCAGAAAAAGAATATCGAGCAGGTACGAAGGAGGATGGAGCCGAAAAGAAGAACAAGACAAGCTTCAAGTCCAAACGCATACATTCACCCGAGAATGGCCGACGGAATGCAGAACAGAAGATGGCTATCTTGATGAACCAACGCCAACCGCTCCTGCAGACGCAGAGCTGGTGGGATAGAAAATACAATTGAGTGAAAGAAATCAAGTCTCAAACATTCACAGTCATCAGTAATGTCATACGCGCTAAGACGCAGTACAAGGGGATATCAATCAGGAAAGAGGATAGTATTTTCTTGAAAACAACATCGAAAGAGAAAATAAACGGAAATGGTAAGTCATCATCGTCATCACAGTTGATAGCAGGATTCAAAAAGGGGAGGAAGAAGAAAAGAAAAGAAGAGAAGAGAAGGAGAAAGAGAAAAGAGAAAGAAAAAAGAAAAAGGAAAAGGAAAAGGAAAAGGGAAAGGGAAATAGGTGGAAGAAGAAGAGCAAGTCAGAAAATTTCCAAATCCTCAAACTCTACCACAAGCTTATCACCAGTCCCGCTGGAGTCGTCCGTTCGAAACCCGTTCATCGTCTCCCACATGGTACCGCTTCTAGGAATGCTCGTCGGTCGACTGGCATATACGCCCACATGGACACACTTGTCCTCGACACCATAGAAAAACCAGGTCACTTCCCGCAGTTTCTTCCACGTGCTGCCTACCGCTCCCGGCGTCACCGCATATGGAGAGATCGATGGGATCTGGTACCAGATCCACAGCGAGTACCCGATCCTCTCGAGCTTGATGCGGAGCGAGGTAATCGCAGTGGGAATATTCGGTAACGCCAGAGGTGATAAACACCAGTCAGCGCCATCCGCGGTGGCGCTGACGGATGATGCGTTGACTGTGCCGGAAGAGAATTCCATTCCCGCCTTCACCCATTTGCAAGAGTGCGACGAAGGTTGATTCCGGGCGGCTCGACCAGAGTGCAGGGTCGAAGCGGTCTCTGACGGTAATGACTGACCGGGGGCAGCGCCTGCAAAAATGACCAGACCGCCTTGATCCCATTCCATCTCCCAGTCGGCGCTGACTGTGACCTCAGCCACCACAAACGGACGACGTAACGAAGTGAACACAATGGGAGCGGTTGAGGTATCTCCATTGGGAGGCTTCCTCCACAGGTCGGTATTCGGACCTGCGGCGAGAGTGAAATAGTCCATGCATGGTGGCAGAGAAAACGTTGAAGGCAGGTTCAACGTCGTGAACGCTGATCGATCTGGCGGCATTCTGGACGATCCAGAAGATCAGAACGTGATACTCTCCCGTCCTTGGATCGTCCGAGCCGAAAAATCGCTTGATGGGCTCCCGCTATACCGCAGAAAGCAAAGCGTCAGGGACGCCAACTTGCAATGTTGAAGGATCGGCTCGCGAAACACGCGTCCCGAAGAAGCCGTCGCACGAGAAGCGAAAGACACTCCTTCAGGGCGAGTAAAACGCGACTCCGATCGAGAAAAGAAACCCTGCTCCTCAGCAAGAGGTTATTCTGCGGCTCAAGCGGTCATACAATGATCAAGTAAGCCTCACGAAACCCTTGGCGTACGCCGGAACCGGGTAAGGGATCCAGTAGGAAAGATTAGTTAGTGTATAAAAAAAGTGAGGCTGCTGCTGACAACACGAGACACAAGGGAAGTGACACGACGGCTGTCACCACCAGGATTGTCGATGATGACTAAATTGACCATTCATCCGAATGGAAAATGCGGAGAAGACGTCAGATAGGAGGACGGCGTTCAAGGCCACCCAGGGGGCGAAAGCCACTGTCGAAAACGGAAAGGGAAGGGGTGAGTTGGGGTACGACACCCTGGAGACCCCGATGCGGCAGGAGCAGACCCAGCCGAAAAACGGTCGACCGGTGGCGGAGCGGAAGGAGACAACTCAAGATGACGAGATCAGATGAGATGAGACGAGAGGAGCTCTGCAGGAAGAGTAATAAATAATACCTCGTGACCGGTTCTAAGAATAATAGATATTTTCTTAAATAACAGACAACAACACCTTCTCTTAAGTCTCACATGCCAGATTGCTTTAGATGGCGGTCCGGGAGACAGGATACAGAGGAGGGAGAGGGCTACTGACTTCGCATCCTTGGATACAGACTCAGGCCTTTAAATCCCATGGCTTGTGCCTCTTAAGGGTGCTTTTTCTTTTTCTTTTTTGCTTTTGGCGGCCAGGATACAGCAGGCGTTCCAGCGGCACAGGGGCCGCGTCCGTCCATAGTGGCGTTCGCAGGCCCGAAACAGCGCCAGGAGCAGAAAACGAAGGGAACGGATCCCGAAGGATAGAGGTGATTGCTGGCAGGATCCCCAGGCGAAATGCGCCGTGGGCCTTTGGAAACATCGACTCTGAGTCGTCCTGCCGTCGAGGACTCGAGGACACACGCCAGCTGAAAAAGAACATGAGGAACCGCATTTGCCACAGATCACGGAGCGAACCGCCAGTCCCCGCTTGCACAGCCGCCAGCGGCAACGGAATGTCGGTTCGTGACTTCATCGTCCGATGCCATGATGATTATCCTACCGATGGCCAGGCACCTGTTTTTTGATTTTGTCTGATGTTCATCGCAAAGAGTTGACCCCCACTCGTCAACCATGCCCGGCTTCCAGGGTCGCACACATTCCGGGGTTCCTTTGTTCTGGCCTGCAGCAACGCTCTTCTTATTAATTCCCGGATATCGAAGCAGCCTTCGCTGACTGGGTAATCCTCTCATGGCGTAGTTTCACAGCACAGACAGTCAGTCCATTTTGCAATCGAACTTTGCATACTCACCACTATTGCATAGCATAACAACGATGTAATTAATCTGGTGTGGCCCTAGAGTAGTTATTGGAACTAGCGCTGTCATCAGCGACGGAGTATTCGACGGGGTACTCGGCGGAGTATTCGAGTTTGTGGCAGAGATTTGCGCATAACTGGCTTGAGTAGCTTACTCTTGCGAAAAACCGACTCTCCTTATTAGTCAACTGTCGAATATCTCGTCGTTCGTCTCCACCTTGTTTATGGTTTAACCGGCTGAAATCTGCATCAGTGGCGTAGTAGGATTCGTTCGATCGCATCTCTCCTTTCCTTCCTCCCCTCGATATCAGTCGTGAAGATGGCCAGCTTTGATTCTTGCATCAGCTGAGACTGCGCGCTGCGTTTCGGTGTTCAGCCTGGCCGGTTACTAATGTTGGTCGCAAACCCGGTAGCCGGTTCCTGATCATCGTGCAGCATCATTGACTGATTTGGCCGGTAGACCGGTTAGGGAGCACTGTGCAAAAGCCCACGACGCAAGAAACAACAAGCCAGTCAAATTCTAATAATAACCTTCATGCGCGGTGAGGAACCTTTAGTTTAAGCGCGTGGGACGGATCCTCCGGTGGATCCCGTTGCCTTCGAGGCTTGGACAGCCTGCAGGCGACTTGATATGCGACGTCAACCGGCATTGGCTGAGGCGATGCTCTTTCACGATGTGGCGGCGTTCAACTCATGCGTGGCTTTCGCAACACCAGGTGAGCCCCCAGATCGAGAAGATGGATATGTGGATTTAGACTCTGCATTGGTCTGCCGGTTGTGCTGCAAGTCACACGGGTGGGAATAGCGATTTCCAGATTGGGATCGCTGCTGACTTGATGCGTCTGATTTCTCTGCGACCGTCCCAACAAGGTGGATAAGGAAGCCACGCGGAACATTTCTCATCGAGCTGAGAGTGGAGGAAATGTACCGAGGTAGCCATTCAGTGGTAAGGAAACCGTGGATGGGCTGCGTGTAACCGAGATCTTGGGAACCTAAAAAGGAAAGTCCAGTCCTTCCCATGACTCCCTCTATCAAAATGGCCCGCCCAGAGCCAGGCGGCGGTGGCAAGAGAGTACCTGCCCTCGTCAGCTCAACATTATCGCTGTACTGTTTTCAAGGCGTGGATATTTTTAGCGTTTCCCAATCAGGATGTTTGTCTGTGCGTACGTACACTGCAGTTCCTGCTTTTCGTTTAATCTCACTTTCAGTGCTCAGGTCAGGACATCACATTGCGCTTGAAATTGGGTCATTATGTGATTGATATATGGCTTCCCTGTGACTAGTTCTCTCTAAAGCTAGTGGCTGGCCTTCATGATCTCACCAATATAGATTTAAGATACCTTAAATCAAGCAACCCAACCCAACTATTATCTTTCTGAGCTCTGCACCTGCTGATATGCGGGGTGAGATACACTTTTTATGAAGCCCCGTGTGTGCTTACGTATTACAATTTTAGGTACCTACGAGGTACAGATTCAGATTCGAAAAAAAAAAAGGAAATGGCGACATTGGATCTGTCTGGTTGCATGTCAGTAGGATGAATGTCTCCTTGAGGAGTCCTAGTCTCACTCGACTTCTGCAAGAACAGAGCATTTGTATAAGACGATTTCAATATCAACTTGAAGCATTGTTCTTAGTCAACGTTTGTCTCGCCGTTGATGACACGATCATAGTGTGGATAAGTATCTTTAATTGAACTGTCGGCTTCTAGGAACAAAGCGATCTCGGAAATGAAGCTAGCAGTTATCAGAGACAACGAAGGGGATCTAATTATTATCGACCCTTTCAGGATCTGAGCTTATAACCAGCCTAGATCCTCATCATTCTGGTCTTCGTCAACCATCGTCTGTAGTTTTGTCAATCTAGGAGTTCTAGTTCTCAGTCAAATAGATCGTCTTTGTCGTCTCCGTTGACATGAGTACCTTACTTGGATCACGGAAACTCACACTTGCTATTCCATAAATTGACTTGTAAAGGAGATTCGCAAGCTATATAGACAGCGTTCATCTATTGGAGTATTGAGACGGCTTCTAATGGTTCGTATGCTAAGAAATTGCATCGCAGTCATCTACATATCTTGATACTGATGTTGGGGAGAAACGGTACCTAGCAAGTTTAATGGATCGCCCAACCAAAGGCAACATCGTGTACCAGAGCGGATGACGCGTGCTCCGCAACTATTCCAATTACCTTCCGCTTATGGTTGGGGATAGCGTCAGATCCAGCTACATTTCCCCGCATCCATGGATATAGCAGTAGTACAGAACACGCGAAAGAAAAAAAAAATAAAAATCATTATTTAAACCCGTCCTTGCTGCAAGTGCTTGCAACTTCTCTTCTGTCCAACCGTAGTCCCGAGGGAACAGCAGGAGAGTCCATCACTACCGTAGTCTAGATTTAGCTAGTAAGGTTTGGGCCGGGAAACGCCTCCTCCCCTCCGGAGGCGGTTCCAATCTTACCAGAAACCGGCTGATAGCCTTGGTTTGGCTTTCTTGCAACTTCATCAGAACTTGGAATTGGATCTCACCTGCCTCCGACACTGACGTTGAGGCCCATCGCCTTTTGACCTCGGCTCACAGATTCGTTGGCGGAACACGATGCGGTAGTCACTTCAAATCGACTGCGGGAATAGAGTCGTCACCCACACCTCCAGAACGCGATGGTGAAGTCCCCATGGGGCAAACCATACTACTTTGGCTCTCCCACCGTGGAGATTCACCGGGGCTGGATAGTCGCTCTCGTCTTCGAGATCGTGTACTTCCTTGCCCTGCTGGGGTTGCTGGGGTTTTTGATGAAGGAAAAGCCGGCCAGGAATACCCCAAACAAGATTCCCTTCGTGTCTCTTCTGTCATCGTTGGCGACTAATGCACTGTGAGTGTCTTCCCCGAGACAATTCATCGAAGACGAGCAAGAAAGTGAAGATTAATTGTCTTCCCTCTAGGGCCGCATTTCTTTCTACCATATCCCTCTTCTTTAACGTCTTTCAATCCACGGTGACGCAGCGTTATGTCGTCTTGCTCATGATCCAAACGCTATCTCAGATGACGGCCTTTGTGCTCATGTTCTTTGTTTTTTACCGCATTCTCTTCAACTACCTGGAGCGAATCTCCACCAGCACGGAACGACCCTTCTTGATGGATGCATTGCACTACTTCATTCTGGGAATATTGGGTATAATATCGGCAGTGAAGGCGATTCTCTACATCGTCGTCTTGGCTCAGAACGTCAACCAGTCATACTCCGGCCTGACCTCGACTTACTTAAATATATCCGCCTCTCAGGAGATTATCTACTGGCTAGCCTCTCTCGAACTGGTTGGATGTGCAGCGTTCGTGATGGTCAAAACAGGAAGCCTCGAATTCAGTCGCCGAGTAAGCTGCCACAAGGATTCCATCGTGGACAGAACTGACGTCGCTTAGAGCGGACTTGCGTGGATCTTTCTCGGTAGTCTGTTCTTCTACGGTGTGCACTTCTTCTACGCAATCATCGCCATTCGATATAACCTTGAGATGGCGAACACTCCGTCTAGCTTGATTGCGGGAGTTCCGACGGTCATCTTCACGATCTGCGTGCTAGGAGCATATGCGGGGATTTTTGGCTCCTGCATGCAGTTATATAAGAGAAGCTGTGTGCCGACTATGTCCGAACCGATCAAGCTCGAGAACATAACCAAGCGTCCTGTCAACACATACGTGTCAGTGGATTCAGAAAGCCGTGCCTGATGAGTTCGGTTGAAGCAATGCGTTGGCAGAATTTTGGATACGATTGTCTGGACTGAAAAAAAAATCAATTTGGCTGTAGGTCCTCTTTTCTGTATGATTTTAGAACCGACAGAAGGTACTCCGTACTGGTTTATGCTCTTATTATCTCACTGATGGTGGAAGCACAACCTATGTAATTACGACATGGATGTATATACACGAATCTGGAATGTGAATTATGAAATTGCAGTTTAATAACGGAAATACATTCTTCTAGAGTGCACAATATGTCTGTAGCTGATTGTGGACTAGTTAAAATTATCCAGATGGGGATGCAAGTGTGGTGTCCTCGATCGTAGAAAGTCTTGGCGTGATTGGACAGTCCGCCCGTGCTGTGGCGCATTATCACTCTATCTTATCCACCTAGCTCCATCTCCATCTCAACCACGCCACGTCTCTCCCTCACCAATTTCAACGCCATCAGCAATCACTTATCCAGTCCATAAAGCGAGATACCCATCCTCTATCTGTTATTTATTTTTCTTTGAATTAACTTCGGTGTTGAGGTGTCTTTATCTTCTGTTTCCACTCGAAGAAACAATCCACCGTTGCGTTGCCACCGCTATCAGCGGGCGCAAGCAAGGTATCCAGGATACCTTCAACAGTCCGCCACCGGCACAGTACGGTACGGCACATAAATCCTCATCAACCAACTCCATTAGTATCAGAAGCAAGTCTACAAGCAAAAAAAAAAAACAATCTACAAAATGGTCTGCGGCAAATGTCAAAAGAAGCTCCAAAAGACCGAGCTAGTCACCCCAGGCGTCAAACGCAAGACAGACATGTACTACGGCTCGCCATCCAGCACGCTCGGGGCCGGCGGCGACGCCAAATCCAAGCCGACGCTGGGCAACACGGGCGTGAGCAAGAACAGGCTCCTCAGCCAGAAGGCGAAGAACCCGTATGCGGCGTACGCGTCGTCGTGCGAGGCGTGCAAGACCAAGACTGAGCAGGGGAGGAAGTACTGTCAGCGGTGTGCGTATCAGCGGAATGGTACGTCTTCTCCTTTTCCTACAGTTCTTTCTTTCTTCGGAATTACTGACTTGATTATAGCCTGCCCGATGTGCGGTAAGAGTCTATCTGCCGCGGTTGCTTCCGCGTCGAAGAATAATCAGCCCGTGATCCAGGGGCAGAAGTTTAATACAAAGTAATACAAACGTGCAATTATAACCTACGGAACAAAAGCCTTGTCCATCGCCTGCCCTTCCCGTTCTAATTACGACTTCTCCTTACGTCGTTAAATGATTTTTTTTTCATTCCATAGTGTCATGACCATTACTTGCGTCTTAACCAGGCCATACCATGCTGTCATGCATGTCTTATTAACTTATAAATAATTATAGAGACCCTTCTGTTTGCTTCTGTGTACAGTACCTTAAAAATTTACTAAGTGACGTCGAACTGATGATATGTATCTAAACAGTGTCCCGTACGTATATACGTGTATGTACATAATAACGCAACATTGAAATATATCACGTACCTATGTTCAACTCAACTCCCTGCGACTTTCTTCGGTCATCGAATTGATTTGGTGACCAGGCGCGCGTAGGTGGAGGAAGGGCATAATCTACAATCAGTATCTATGGATGGACAATATCAATAATGGTCATGGTTTTTTTTTCCAAATCAATCCATTCTATAGGGTTATCTAAGGTGGTTACTTCATCCTGTGTGTTGGTTTGAGAGCTTAGATATCATTCACAGAGTTACGGAATAGAAAATGTCTTTTTTTGTTTGGTTTTGTAAGAGGATTGGGATATATCTAGCCTACCTACCTACCTAGTTATACAGAACGAAAAGCGTATAATCGTTGAAATAAAAGCGAACAGAAGAGAAAAGACAGAATATTCCCCGGCTATGCTACATGAGAACCTTTTTTTTTTTGAAATGTCACACGGATATCCATGCTCATGTGTCATGAATCCAATTCAATCCAATCCAATGCAAGCCACAGCCACAGCCACAGCAGTCCTAGCCTACCGCTCAGAGAGCATGTTGCGGATGCTGCTGTAGTATTGAGGCAGCACATACTTCTCAATCTCCTCCTTAGCTAGCCACTTGAAGTCTTTCAGATTCTGCGTGTTGGCTGTGAGGTCCGCCTGACCGGCCATGATCCGGCACTTCATGAAAAAGGTCTTCTCCCCCATCAGCAGTGCCTTGGATTTCTCGTCCTCCCTGGGCTTTCTGAAGTTGTAGACGTGGTGGCCAATTGGGTGGTGACCGACAAACCAGGTGTTCATGTTGACACCGGCAGACTCAGCAAGGGTTCGTTCGGCAGCCTGATGACACAGCAAATTAGCTTATCCTTATCCGTTCATACGGGAATTATGATGCAGAAGAATGCTTCCTACCTCTCGGAGGTTCTCATCTAGTCCAACTGGAGAGCTGGGAAACGACCAGTACCCCTCATTCGATTGCACAAGAAGGTACAACGTCCTCTGCAGCAATCGGTTCAGACTCCTCTCGTCACCCTTCTTGTCCGCTTCCGTCACTCGAGGAGCCGGTCTCGGAATCTCCTCCTTCTTGGTGCCTTCTTGCGCGGCGCTACTGGTCATGGTCTCGGCATCGCGAAGGAGCATCTCGACCTGATGTTCCGGCTCCGATTCCACGGCGCCGACGAGGAGTTCATCGTTCCACGAGTCTTTCGAGTATGCGTTGTATTTGCCAATGTCCCGTGCGGGCGTCTGCCGCTCTTTGTACTTGCGCTTCCAGTCCTCGTCGGCGGGCGTTCCCTTCTTGAAATAGAAGTATCGAGTGAACGGCAGTGCTAATCGCTCATTCAATCGTCTTTGGTATAAGAAAAACGCCTTCTCGAAAGGCGTCAGGTCCCGGGTGATCTGCGGCGGACGGGAGAGCACCACACCGGCCTTGATGGTGAAGGTCTGCTTCAGGGCGGAAGCCGGCGTAGGTTGTGGTGAACTGGACGAAGACACCGGAGGCTGTGAAGATGAAGCCGCATCTTGTGATGCCGCAGCAGCAGCGGCATAATGGCGGCGACCAAGCGTCTCTTGACAGCTTCTGCACACCGCAGAGTCGAGCGTTGAAGGCCCTAACAGAAAAACAATTCAATCAGCACCACCGTCGCGAAACCGCAAATAAATGCACAGCAAATACATACGCAATAGCGTAGCTATGCGCCTGACGCCATTGGATCCTGTCGACATTTCCCCGGCTGAGGGTGGACTTGTTCGCAAACACGGGGATTCCTGTCGAGAAAAGTTCACAGCTCACCCACGATTTCCACTCCGACTCCGAGAGCGCGGGAGACACCAGTACCGCACTAAACCAGGGACCGTTAGCGCACGCGTGACTTTGACCGCTCTCAAAATGCCCATCCATCTTGGCCGAAAGAATTCTTTTTTCTCTTTTTCTTTCCCCAGCACCCATCCTTATCATCGCTGGGTTGTTTCCTCCACAACCGGTCGATCATTAAGTGGTGCTCAGATCGAGCATTTAGCAGCCAGTTTTCGCTAGCGGTACCTTCTTTTTCCAAGGCGTACAGTTAGATAGAAGCTGCACACATTCAGCCGCTACTGATGGAGTAAATTATTTACAGCGGTCTGCTGCCAATCTTCTTCTAATTATCCCTGATGTTATCTCCAGATTTGCCTCAATTGAGGCCGTCGTAGTGGAAGAGGCTATTTACAGGTAGCCCAGCGCAGAGTCTCCTTAGTCTCAGGGCTAATAGCAATGAGATGTAATCACCGAGCCTGAGTCTTCTTTGACTCTGCAGTCCGTCCAAGCATACAGACTCTTTCCTCAGTTCCGAATACACGGAGCTTGTTCCCGTAGATTTTCCAGAATGTTGATTGAAAACGAGGGATAAGCTCCCCCTTGTCGATTTTTCGCACGATATCGCCGTCACCTTCAGTGCTTGAAAGATCGGAACTGCTACCATCTTCCGTTTCATCAGAGTCAACCGTTTCAACCGTGTGGGTGAGAAGATCGAATTTGGTCCGATGTGCAAATCTAGACTGAGCTTTTGGAATTTGAGCAGGCTCCTCCCTCGTTGGCGGTTGTACTTTCTTTTCCTCTTTAACCTCACCCAATGCCGTGGAAATATTGAGATGAGGACCCTCTGTGTCAATGGCTTTATGTGTAGGCTTGTGCAGCTGGGCGGATAGCTTAATAAAAACTTTCGCAGTGAGCAAGCTGTCATAGCCTGCCTCATGGAACAGTTCTTTGTGTTCGTATTTGCTGTGGTGGGGATCGACGACTGAATGCTGTTGTTAGCGATAGCCATGTCTCTGCAGAAGATCCACTGACCAATTTCTGGTTTTGTCTTTTCTTTCAAGGTATCATAGATCTCTGCCAATGACGAGCTTGGGTTGATAGAGCCACATTCATGAGTAGCCATGTATTTCGTGTCGATGAGAATGGGAAAAAGCTCGTGAACCATTTCCTGGAAATCTTCCACGCGCTCAGGAAGATTTCCGAAGAAGCATTCGCAGAAGTTGATGAGATCGAGAAAGAGGTTGTGGCCGACCAAAGCAGGTCTGTGGACCTTTAACCGCTGCTTGAGTCTCTCTGCAAATTCCTGCAAGGCTTTTTCTCTCTTCACCCCTTTGGACTCCGGCACGAGGTGGGAAAAGGTTTGGGGGTCTAGTTTTGATAAATCTCCTCCCGTCAACGCTTCGACAATCCATCTAAACCCCGTTTGTCGTAGAATCCGCTCCTCAGTCCGTCGTATCCTCTCCATCTTAACTGCTTCCTCGCGAACTTCATCGTAACGGATGATCTGGACAAAGCCTGGCTTTCCGATGGTCACGAGAGAAGGGTATTCTGACTGGACTAGCTGGTGAACAAGCCTCTTCTGGAACCTATTCAGGACCGTTGATGGAGGAGGATTCGATCCGCGAGACTTTTTCTCGCGAAGTGGGGGCGGAATGTTGAGAAAACCATCCGCTAGCTGTGAAATTTCAAGTAAGTCTGTAGTCACAGAGAGAGGGGCGGACGTTGAACCTTGCGATTGGCAAGCCAAGCGTTGATGGCTTTTCGAACAGTCACCAGGAATTCCAGAGACTCCGTGTCGGATTCTGGAATATCGATCACAGATCTGTCGCCTGGCCGGTCTTGTCTTTGCAAGGCCTTAGCCATTGCCCGTTTCTCTTCGTCTCTTGAGAGGTAGTAGACCCCTTCCTCGAAAGGAGCCTGCATGCGAAATTTGTTTGCCATCAAAAACTCGACCGCTAGAGTGCTGTCATGTTAGCAAACCGAAGTCATCCAATAGTGAAGAAATGGTCATACCGCTGCTCTGATAAGACCAGGTTCGCTCTACTTCCAATCGTTGGTCGATGATGGGGCTCAGATGGAAATTGTAGGGCTTCAGCATATACGTCCCTAAGTCATGCTGAGTTCAGATAACTTTCAAAAGGCTGCTGGGGGTTTAACCTGTTGCCACGTCCTCATGTGCGATAGTCAGGCCTATCTGCAAGATCCGATACTTTTCTGCAGCCTCTTTGGTCTGGGTATATCGTTCCTGGAGCGTCTGCGGTCCGCTGGAAGCTCCACTTGAATGAACAGGGATTCCAGAAAGCTCCAGATCCATTGTCACAAATGAACAGGTGGTGAGGTCATGAAGAATATTGGCTAGATGGAAGGGAAAAGTGTCGCGTGTGACATCCATGTCGAAGTGCTTGCAAAGTAGAAGTTCAAGTAATAGATCAATGACAGGTGAAATGAAGAGCAATTAATGTTTTCCTGAGACATGGTACAGTAGAAGTAATATCAGAGCCAGCTTTGAGACAATGGGAAGTATGGTGTTGCGGTGCTTGCTTATCCTCAGGCTAGCGGCAGGAGCGATAGTTGGGCAGGTTTACAGTTATCATTTGGTGGCGTCCTATGACATATATTTCTACTGAGGGACTAGCAAGAGTGAACTTCTCATTGTTCATTGTCAATAAAGCAAGACAATAAACAGCAACCGTAATAAGGAGGATCATGAATTTGCAACACAGAAGTTAATAAATAATAGACATTTTCGCGTCAATGACATATGCGCGCTTTCTCCAGATTCTTGGTCCGCAACCAACCCCGGACGGACACGAGTAACTAACTACACGCCCAGCCGAACCGAGGATAAGCACCTTCCAGTTTACCCGTTGGCGGCGCTAACGAAGCTCTGCTGTTGCGGAGTTACAATCATCATCATCATCCTCCAACTGTTTCTATTCTGTGTACTCCGTAGTCCCCCATTTATTGGTGTCCTCCTCGTCAATCTTCAGCTGTGAATCTGTAGGCCACCGACAATGGCCGATGACGGGTCCCACCTCGCGGCGTCGCAGTCGCTGACTTCCTCGACTTCCTCTCTCTCAAGCTCGAAGCTCTGCTCGCAGATATACAAGACCGCCTCGCAGCTCTTTCTTACACGCCGTCTTCAAGAATCCTTGGCTGCTTTGACTCCGATCATTACCGTTCCGGCGACACAGGATGACGAACGATACACGAATGGCGATGACGCGACCCCAGCGCTTGCGCCAATTGCGACCGCTTCCAGCACCATGAGAATCAAAGTCTGGAACCTGTACATCACCCTCCTCAGCAATATTGTCGATTTGGGTCCAGAAGAGGGCAAGCAAGCTTTTGGCCAGAAAGAGTGGAAGGCACTGGTGAACAAAGTTCGAGACGGCGAAATATGGGAAGAGATCGTCCGGATTGGGTACCGAGGGCTCGAAGGCTCAGTAGATGCAGATGTCGTATATAACCTGTGAGTAGATCCCTTGTGTCCGTCCTGCGACTTATCTGACAGAGGGTTTGATCATACAGAGCCACTTTACTATTGAACCACTCCTCGTCACAGACGCTTAACCAACAACGACTGGAGACGTATCTCTCGGCATACGGTCAGCCCGATCTGGATATCACCGCACATTTGCAAGATTCTCCGTCAGGCTCACAAAGGCATCACCTGCCTCGTAACGGGGGGACAGATACCCCGAAGGATCTTACGGCGCGAGTCAAGATCATTGAGCTTTTCACACTCCATGTGTTACCGAGAAACGAAGAGTGGGACTATGCCAGGGAATTCATCCGACACAGTGAGGTCCTCGATGAGGAACGGAAGGATGTTTTCCTCCAGACCTTGGAGGGCCTCAAAGAGGAGAAGGAAAGGGGCAACCAGCGAGCTGCTGAGCTGCAGCGCGAAAAGGAAGCGGAGCTTGAACGCCAGATGCGGGAGGAGGAGCAGAGAAAAGCAGAGGCCGCCGCTGCCGAGCGGCTACAGCAGAACGGACACAAGCGAACTAGCAGCGAGGTGGACTACGGGATCGAAAAGGAACATCCAAACGGGGTGGCCAAGGAGAAACAGGCAGACAAGCCAAGCAGCAGCGGGAAGTCAATTCCTCCATCAGGAAGGACGCCATTCTCACCGTCTCCACCACCCGGCTCATCGAAAAAGATCAAAAAGGCAGAGAAGCCCGCAGCGCCTGTATCACGCCAGGCGCGTGCCTTGCTGAACGTGCTGCGGAATATCCTTCGAAGTCTGAGCCAGAGCGTGGTGGGGAATCCGATGGCGTTCCTGCGCACGCTCCTGTTCACGTTAGGAATCCTCATGGCCCTCAGCAGGCAAGACGTGCGCGAGCGGATACGAAAATTGACCAATACGAGCTGGCAGAAGATACGTGGGACGGTCGGGATGGGGATGAAGGTTAGCTACATCTGAGATGGACGGATGACGGAAAGTACTCGAAGATGGTCCTTTTTGATTTTTGTTTATGCCTTTATTCGTTACGTCAACGTATTTTGGGCTATTGGATGTAAATATTACGTTACGTTCTTTTATCCTTTCTGTCGTCATGCTATTTCATTGATGGAGTCGCTGCCGGGTCTATTGGGTATATTTTGTTTTTTTCAGCGCATAGCAATGAACATGAACAGGGAGCCTCTTTGGAAATATACATGACAAGTTCTAACCTTTTTCATATTAATTTCGACCTGTTCAATAGAGGACGGCTCGTTTCAAATCTTCTATTATAAGGACAGCGACTGACTGGTATCCAGACCGGTCTTGTCCTGTCTCGTCTCTATTATGCAGATATGCAGATATATATATATATATATAGATGATCGGATCGACGCTAGGGGTCAAGCTTTTCTGATTCTCGTTTTTTCTCCTCGTCTGAGCATGCTAGCACACCTGCTCCTGTAACGTCTTTCTCCGATGACTCCTGCAGCATTACGTGATCGTTTTTATCAGCTATATCAGCTATAGTGTTGTCGTCAGCATCATTCGAAGGATCGGTTGTTTGGTGTGGATGCTGCTGCTGCTCAGCCTCGTTTTCTGCTGCATCGGCATCGGCATCTGCATCCGCGACACTCTCTTCCAGATCGCGTTTCTGGTGCTTCAACCGGCGATGCCATCGTCGAAACACGTAGACCATGAAATGCGCGACGCAGACCTGCTCCGTCGTGTAGAGCAAAACAGGGATGGAGGTCTGCGCCTTGGTGTACAGGTCGACAGACGTCCACATCGCGTAGAGCAGGGGGATCCCCAATCCGGTGGTCTTGGCCGGGCCGCAGAAGCAGATTGCGATCGCCTCCTCGGGCGGCACGGGGCGGAAGATGCGCTTGGTCCAGGGATGGAAATGCAGGAATCGCGGAGGCCGGGAGATCACGAAGCAGACGAGCGTGAGGAAGAGGTAGAGAGCGACGTTGAACAGGACGATGAAGATGATGCTTTGCGTGGAGAGGGACTCGAGGGCGTGCGTTTCAAAGGCGGATGAGAATGTCGTCCTGCAGTCGTCAGTTAAAGGAATTTTTTTTCGTCTTCTTGCAGTCTCACTCACCAGATCAGCAGCAACAAACAGACGGTACTGAACTTGGCGATGTACAACTTCTGCAGCACCCACGCCGTCTGCTCCGACCAGGTCCAGCGGATCAGCTGTCCGACGATCAGCGGCAGGAGCGCACTGAGACCGAGCTGTTTGAAGACATCCCGGTACATGCTGCTGAGGTCGTCACCGGCACCTCCCTGGCGCCAGGGTTCGAATTCAGGCGTCTTCGGGATCAAGGTCACCGTCCAGCCGGCGGTGACGAACGGACCCAGGAAATTCGCGACGAGAACCTCCACCAGCGCGGCGGCATCGTCGCCTCCGGCTGCGCGCGTCATGACGACGTTCGATGCGATCGTCGTCGGGATGCAGGCCGTGAGAATGTAACCCGCCAAGACGGCTCGATTGATGTGGCCTGCTGGGTCTCCGGCGAGGATGATATGGACGAGCGCAACCATCAGGGCAGGGATGAAGATAAACGACGTGACCTGGACAAGGACGTGGAGCCGCCAGTTGAATATATGCGTAACTAGTTTCTGCCGGGAGATGCTGAGCCCGGAGATCAGGAAGATAACGGCCACCGCGCCGTACAGGATACTGTATTCAGACCGGATGATGCCGCCGTGGCTGGCGACGTTCGGGAATAAGTATGCCAGCAAGCACACAATGCCAATTCCGACCAGAAGCCATTGGCTCAGGGTGAACAGGATAATGGCCTTGAAGATTTCTCGTCTGCGACGACTCCGTCTGTCGTCGCCATGGCCATGGCCCATCTTGATTGAAAAAGAAAGATCAAGCGCGCGTAGCGGTGTAAGATTGACGCTCGCTGTGTATCATTCCTTTCTCGTTAGCTAACGGAGGAGCAGAGAAAGGTCGAATCGTTCTCCTCCACCGGCCCCTTCATGCTGACGATGAAGAGTCTGACTCCGACCGAATGGTGCGGCATTTGCTCCAGTTATGTATGTTTCGTCAAGCTGATCGGAGAACGTGCCGGGCGATAAGAAATCGCTGCGTTGATCGCCCTGTGGGTCGCGCGCGCTTGTTCATTCTGCCGTTGGGCGTCTGGGATCGCTGTTTCTATTCCTAGATTAGTACAGCTGCCACGCCGGCGCAGGGATCAGCGCTCATCTGGGCAGCACCCAGAGCTTAGGGCCTGGGGCTAGGGCTGTGCCATTCTTAAGCTTCATCCATCCATCCATCCTTATAATCTCTGAGTCTTATGCCTGCTTCTTTAAATTTAATAGTAACTTCATCAAGCAGAATACCTGTAGGATATTCTTAGAAGCTTGATGTAGCAAATAAAACGGCCTAACAA